>NW_017307399.1:421444-434950 GCF_000935625.1 Nanorana parkeri | reverse complement strand
TCAGATCACCCATCTCTGCAGTGACTCAGCAGCTCAGCTCCCCCTGCTTCCCCTCTCCTAGAAGAAGTCACCCAGCAGCTTTCCAGCCTTCTATTCTTATACTGTTATTACAGAGCAGGAGCCCTGGGATGGGGAGCAGGGTGAGCTGAGCTGTTGACATAACAACTTGGGCGACTTCGGTGCTCCTGCTGTGACCATTGAGAATTAATTTCTCAACAGTGCCTGCAGCTACAGAGGTCAGTGAAAGCTTGTTTTAAAGCTAATGTGCTTCCCCATTATTATATTAATGTTAATCCGTGACTGCACACAGCCTGACCGCAGGTTGCCTGCAGCTACAGAGGTCAGTGAGAGCTTGTTTTAAAGCTAACTTACTACCAAATTAGAATATTATTGTTCCTACTTGACTGTACAGAGCCTGACCGCAGGTTCATTTTAATAATCCTCTTCAATGCAAATGAGGATACCTTTGATAATGAATTTCCCTATGGTGCCTGCAGCTACAGAGGTCAGCGAGCATTTATTTTAAAGCTAATGTGCTTCCCCATTATTATATTAAGTTAATACTTGGCTGTACACAGCCTGACTGCAGCTTCATTTTAATAATCTTCTGCAGTGCAAATTAGGTTACCTTTGAGGATGAATTGCTATACAGTGCCTGCAGCTACAGGGGTCAGTGAGAGCTTATTTTAAAGCTAATGTGCTTCCCCATTATTATATTAATGTTAATACTTGACTGTACACAGACTGACTTCTGCTTCATTTTAATAATCTTCTGCAGTGCAAATGAGGATACCTTTGAGAATGAATTGCTCTATGGTGCCTGCAGCTAAAGAGGTCAGTAAGAGCTTGTTTTCCCATCCCTCCCTATCCTAGTGGTAATAGTTACCCGGTCAATAATAACCTAATAGAAGTTTAAAGTGTTATTAAACCCTTTGGGGTTTTTTTTGCATATATCTGCTGCTAGGAAGCAGTAGATATATGCAAACACGTAAAAAATAAAAACAAAAAAGCTTTAAAAGCAGTTTAGACTTACCTGTGTCTTCCCCACGCAATCCCGTGTGAAAATATGAAAAATCTCGGGTGGCCGCAAAGGATCTTGGGGTGGGCATATGCGCAGTTGAGATTTTCGGTCGTGAGACGAAGAGAGACGCAAGGTAAGTCTATGGACGGCGTGCATCTGCATGCAGACACCGTGGGACAGGAAGTGCCAGCAAGGACAGAGGAGTCAGCGCTGGATCGGAGAGCCATAGCAGCTCTGGAGAGAAGGCTGAAAAGGACAGGAAATGGGGGGATTTGTATCCTTTAATGTCACTTCAACCTACTGTATCCAAAATGTTAGAGTTTGGCTTTAGATACACTTTAATACATAGTTCAGCTTTAAAAAAATAATATGTAACCCATGTTCCCCATTAAAATGATAATTCCCTCGGCAGGGGAATGTTATTTACGTTGTTTGTACGAATTATCTGTGCCAAGTCGGCATGCACACACGCAGCATTTCCACAAACTGTCCAGGTCTCGTTTTTTTCCCCCCTCTATCTCGATTTCTTTTAGTTTTCAAGCTGAGATAGAGGCATCAGCATAACCAAGCCATGTGGCATATTGCAATATTACAAATTCCCCCTATAGATAAGGAGAAAATACATTTAAAGCAAGCTGCTCTGCAATTTATGCAACATCAGATAACAGGGATTCCAGCTGCATTCAGGCTGGGAACACTGGGCGATAATAATAAATTTTTCATGAAATGATTGATTTTATGTAGATGCAATTGGAAAACATCACAGAGATTCTTCATATTAAATGCCTGAAGTGGGACACAACAGCGAGCAATTGTGTTTATTATTTTCTCTTGAAGTTCAGCATTGCCAACCTATAAAAAAAAAAGGAAAAGTTTTTCAGCATTATATCTCTTTCCCGCAAATTAAGAAAAGGGATTTGTTTTACGTATACAAACAGCGGGCGGAGGCACGCCGATCTTTCTGTTATGACACAACGGGCACCTGTACATCTAGAAGCACTGATGTATAATACAGATACAGCCTGTGATACAAACAGTTTGTATGATTAGCCTGCAAATGATCGATGCCTAAAGTGTAACCGTGGCCGGGCTATGGAGATTAGAATTAGGGATGCACCGATACTGGTATCGGTATCGGTGACGATACCAAGTATTTGGGCGAGTAATCGTACTTGCCCAAATGCTCCAATGCCTAGCCCGATACTTCCTGTATCCGGAAGCCGGGCAGCGTGTCATTACACGCTGCCCGGTTTCCTGATTGGCCGGGAAGCGGCTCATGCTCTCTGGTCACTTGTGATGAGAGAGTATGGTGCCGACTTCACGGCCAATCAGGAAGCTGGGCAGCGTGTAATGATGCGCTGCCCGGCTTCCTGATTGGTCGGGAAGCTGGCCAATCAGGAAGCCGGGCGCAGTGTAATGACGCAGCGCCCGGCATTCTGATTGGCTGGGACGCTGCCTTCATGCTCCCTCGTCATCTCCCAATCTCCCGGCCCATCAGAAAGCAGGGCATCGCGTCATTGCACGGCGCACGGCTTCCTGATTGGCCGGCCAGACGGCTCTGGCTGGGTACCGGAGGAAGGCCGCGTTCTGGCTGGAGAGGCCACGGGGGTGACAGGCTGGACATACAAAGGTAAGAGGGGACAGATTTTCTTGTTAATTGGGAAGCCGGGTGGCGAGTCTTTACACGCCACCTGGCTGCCTGAATGGGAGTTCCGTTACTCGGTAATTGGTATCGGCAAGTACCGAAGAAAATTATCGATACTCGTACTCGGTACCAAAATACCGGTATCTGTGGATCACTAATTAGAATATTTAAACATTTGTAAAAATCAGCAAATAAGCTAAACTCACTGACCGTTCAAGCTGCAGGCACTGTGGAGCAATTCATAGCTACAGCAGAAGCACTGAAGCCAATTAATTAATTATCTCAACATTTCAGCTGCCCCTGCTCCACCCTCCCAGCAGTGACTCAGCTGCTCAGCTCCTGGCAGTGAGTCAGCAGCTCAGCTCACCTCCCAGCAGTGACTCAGCAGCTCAACTCCCACCTCTTGGTAGTGACTCAGCAGCTCAGCTCCTCCTCTCCCAGCAGCAACTCAACAGCTCAGCTCCTCCTCTCCAAGCAGCAACTCAACAGCTCAGCTCTCCCCTCCCAGCAGTGACTCAGCAGCTCAACCCCCTTTTCCCAGCAGTGACGCCGCAGCTCAGCCCCTCCTCTCCCAGCAGCAACTCAACAGCTCAGCTCTTCCCTCCCAGCAGTGACTCAGCAGCTCAGCCCCACTTTCCCAGTAGTGACTCAGTAGATCAGACCCCTTTCCAGGCAGTTACTTAGCAGCTCAGACCCCCATTCCCAGCAGTGACTCAGCAGCTCAGCCTCCACTTCTCCCAACAGTGGCTCAGCAGCTCAGCCCCCCTTTCCCAGCAGTGACTTGGCAGCCTCCATTTATACAAGCAAATTCAGGTGCATTTCATTCTATAATCACAGCAAGAATACTACACAATGATATAGATCGCAGTTACAATACTACACAGTGATACAGCAGAATATAGATCGCAGTTACAATACTACACAGTGATACAGCAGAATATAGATCGCAGTTACAATACTATATATAGATCACAGTTACAATACTACACAGTGATACAGCAGAATATAGATCACAGTTACAATACTACACAGTGATACAGCAGAATATAGATCACAGTTACAATACTACACAGTGATACAGCAGAATATAGATCACAGGAACAATGCAGCAGCCTTGTTCTTGGTCTCGTTTTTAACAGCCAGTGATGGCTGTCAATGTACAAGCGATCTGGCGTCTATACAGCCACCGGATCATTTGTACCATGCGGTGCCCCCCCCCCCCCCCCCCCCCCGCTTCTTGGCAATGATCAGAGAGAGATTCAGCGATTCCAGCCGCTGATCCCTCCTTCGATCACTGGACCCGGAAGTGATGTGTATTACATCACTTCCGGTGTCACTAATTCTCCGGCTCTTAGTGCCAGGAGAAGAGGCAGGGGAAACAGATCTCTGCTTCATCAGCTTCTTTGGGGTCCCTAGGTGACATTAGGTGTCTGAAAGACCCCTGATGTCTCCATAAATAGGACCTGTCACACCCTATCTGCTATTAGGGATTCCTGCTGCAGGATTCCTGCTGCAGGATTCCTGCTACATAGGAGGCTTGTTAGCTCCCTATGTGATAGTAATAAGGTTAGTGTAAAAAAAAAAAGTATTTACAAATGTAAAAAATTTAAGTACATATCGCTGTGAACGTCGGAGTGAGAGCAATAATTCTAGGGCCGTCAATCACTGTTACCACTAAACTGATGAGCTGTAAAAGTGTTTAAAGTGTCCCAAAATGTAGCCGAAAATGCAGCAGGCAAAGTATTTATTATTTTTTTCTCTGCTTCAATTTACCAACTGTGGCAGGCATTGTATTGCATTTTTTTCTCTGTCTGTGTTTCACATTACCACCTGCAGAGGACGATTATTTTTTTTTCTTCTTTCTTACTGTGTTTCACTTTAAAAGCTGCAGCAGACAATGTATTTATGATTTTTTTCTGTCTCTGCTTCACTTTACCAGCTGTGGCAGGCATTGCATTGCATTTTTTTTCTCTGCCTGTGTTTCTCATTACCAGCTGCAGAGAACAATTTTTTTTTCTTCCTGTGTTTCACTTTTATAGCTGCAGCGGGGTGTCGATGTGTCTCTTGGCGTGCTAGGCGTGTCGGGTTTGTTTTGTAAACCAACCCATGTGATCGCCATCATAGCCATAGTGATCCCGCAATCAGGAATAAAACAGAGTTTTTAGATGAGATTGGGAGCAGTCAGTGACAGCGCTGGCACTAGGCTCCTAGATTAGCATTCCCCCAGCACGGGCCATTGCTGGCAGGAACTGATGGCAGGGTGTGTGCCATGCTGCATGATTTACTGGCTATTGTGCACACGGTGAAGTAATTTCTGTAAGTAAAAAAAAAACAAGGGGGAAAAAATTTTCTTTATTTGTTTAATGGAAACAATCCCATCTGAACCACGCTATAAAAAAAAGAGTTGCTTCTAAACATAATGGCCCTGTTTGGAAAGCATATGATATACATATAAATAGAGAAACCAGCTGGAGTCATGTAATGATGGAAATCATTGCCTGCTGAATAGATGGCACAAGATGATTTACTTACCGATAAACAGATGCATTATCAACTGGTTTTTGTATGATTAATTGCTAATGTCTAACAAAGTGAAAGGCACTTAAGGATATTTTGAGCACCGATGAGGACGTACTCAGATGTTCTTCATTTTTATACATTAACAGTTCATGGGAACTTAACAAAAAAAAAAAAAACATTTACTACACAGGATTGTGTTGCCGGAAGGACAGATGCCGAAGGTGACGCAACATGTTGGTGAAAGGGCTTTTTAATATACTGTATCTATAGAATATAAACCTTTTAGTAATTAGAGTACACTCAGCATTTTTTAAAAACAAAAAAATTTATATTTATATCACCCCCATCATTGCTGTATAATGTTTTGCTGGGATTTGTAGTCATCTATAGCCAGTGTCATTCTGTGTTGCTGTCTCATGTTTTGCTGGGATGTGTCGTACTCTATAGCTGGTGGCATTCTGCATTGCTGTATAATGTTTTGCTTGGATTTGAAGTCCTCTGTAGCCAGTGCCATTGTGCATTCCTGTATAATATATTGCTGGGATTTTTAGTCCTCAATAGCTGGTGTCATTCTGCATTGCTGTATAATGTATTGCTGGTAATTGTAGTCCTCTATAGCTGGTGGTATTCTGCATTGCTGTATAATGTATTGCTTGGATTTGTAGTCCTCTATAGCCAGTGTCATTGTGCATTGCTGTATAACGTATTTCTGGGATCTGTAGTCCTCAATAGCTGGTGTCATTCCGCATTGCTGTATAGTGACAGAACTACCTGGGTCACAGAGTTTGCAGCTGCGACCGGGCCCTGGCACTCCACCACTGTCCTAAAATCATTATTCTGTATTGTTTTAGAAAAACTGTCACATGACACTAAAAAAAGGTGAGAGAGAGAGAGAGAGAATGTTGGATGGGGAGACAGACCGATCAGATGTATATGTCTTGCAATAAACATAGTTTCTGGATAACATGTAACTAGTCTGGCCTCTGCGGTTCTGATTTGGGTTGTTTGACCCTAAAGGAAGATTCTACATAATATAATGCATCCTGGAATGATATTATATTTAATGGTCACTTCCCATCCAGTGCTGTGTGATATGTCTTACATCATTCCATAGTGTGATGCCAACCTGCCTGAGCATTGTTCCAATCACACACAACAATGATATGTTAATGTATAAATAATTTTATGCAATCACTGTAATGACACTAATTAAGCTTGAGTGCTAAAATTAGACTGTATTGTTTTTGTTGTCAGTGTTGCAGTCTGATGCTGTTAAAGAGGAATTTCACCCTTATGTTAAAAGATGAGGACAAAGGGCCCTTTGGAAATGTTTAGTAATGCCAATCTACAAACAGATACTTCTAGATAATTGCTGGGTTTTTATTCTTTACATACCTTATTTGTTCTTTTCCTCTCCATTCTTCTCATGGTGGCTTATGAATACATCTCCCTTTATGTCATGGAGCTCTGGCTCTGCCTCCTGGAACATGTGATAGTGCACATCATCTGAGGGGGAAAATGCTTTTTGCCCCTAGATTTCGGAAGATGTTTGAGTTTACAGATGAGATTTCTTAGGAAGGCACTGCCCAGATAGCAAACAATTGAGCTGCAAGTTTGAAAATGACTTGCTAAACTATTGCAGAGTTGCCAAGCTTCACAATGTTGTTGCACAATTACGGCAAGTCGGCATTGCAAGTCTCCAGATCAACGGGCTTTGCAAAAGTGCTGTACACTTGCAGAGCTCTTGCTAAGACCTGAAGCACTCTTGCTGTAGACTTGCCAAGCAAATTTGCTACAAATTCAAAAAGTGTCAACTAGAACTTGTGCTGCAAGTGTTCTGCAAGTCTACAACTTGCTAGGAATGTGTGCAGCAAGTTAGAAAGAATTACAATTTAACCCTGCCACAAGTTTGTGGTAAGTTATCCTTGCTATCTGGGTGGTGATGTCAGCGTACCAAGATGCATCTGTGAGCCCAGGGCTACATTCCCAGTGGTTTATTCAACCAGGCTAGGGCTACATCACCAGTGACTCCCTCAACCAGGCCAGGGCTACATCACCAGTGCTTCACTCAACCGGGCCAGGACTACATCACCAGTGCCTCACTCAACCGGGCAGGGCTATATCACCAGTGCCTCACTTAACCAGGCCAGGGCTACATGACCATTGCCTCACTCAACCAGGCCAGGGCAACATCACCAGTGCGTCACTCAACCAGACCAGGGCTACATTACCAGTGCGTCACTCAACCCGGCCATGGCTACATCACCAGTGCTTCACTTAACCAAACCTGGGGCTACATTACCAGTGCCTCACTCAACCAGGCCAGGGCTACATCACCATTGCCTCACTCAACAAAGAAGTGGAAAAATATAAGATGAGTTCATATCTGCATGCAGAGTTTTTGTGAAAGTAAGAAAAGGTTTGTTTTAAGGCAGTGTAGTGGTAAAAAAAAATGGATTCTCAACCCCAGGATAGGAATAATAGATCCAGACTTGAGTTGGAGCAAGGGTTTTCAATCCACTTTTGTCTTTTGTCTCAAGTGTTTAACGTGAACATATATGTGTACTTTTAAAATTTAAAGGTCCTGCCCATGAGCAGATACTAGGGATGCACCGATATTTTTCAAGTAACAATGCCAATACTTGCATGTTCGTGAGAACTACCAGGGTTGCAGAGGTTGCAGCTGGGACCTGGCTCTGGCGCTCCACCACTGTCCTGAAATCATTAGTCTGTATTGTTTTAGAAAACCTGTCACATGATAAATAAAAATGGATCAGTACTCGTACTTGTAAGTACTTGGGCAAGTACCAGTACTCGTACTCGCAAAACTGGTATCAGTGCATCCATTTATTTATATTTATAAAAACAAAATCGTACATTAAAACAGAGATGTACAAATCCCAGGAGCTCCGTGTGCTCCTTACAAATGACAGCTGCCTCCTAACTTTTGAATTTTTCTCTAGTCTAGTCTTGGAGCTTGAAAAGTATCTGTACTTGTACTTGTACCGAGTACTGTATTTCGTATCGGTGCATCCCTAGCAGATACCAATGTATGTCTACCAACCTATAAGGAAAAATTTGCTCACAAAGTTTGGGGAGTTTATTGGGAAGAGAAAAGTTACAAAAAGTAGAAGTAAAAGATTAGAAAGTAAATAGATGGAGACACCTAGCAATGGCAGCAGTTACAATGATCTGACCACACAACAGAACTCATGTTTGTACAAAGGATAAGCTTACAGATGAATGATAATAAAGACAACTTAAACCTTACATATAATACAAATGGATGGTATAAACCTAAAATTTAGGCCCCAAATAAATGAGACCCGTAGCAATTCAGGTTTTGGGGAAAGCACAAGAGAAGGAAGGGTAACAAAAAGAAGAAGTGTAGGGACATGAGGGTTGACATAGCAAGAGAGCGAGAAATAGAGTAGCCGGAAGAAGAAAGAGAGAAGAGCAAGACTAAAGAAGAAAGCTTGTGGACGCCAAAAGAGAAGTTCTAATAGTCAGTGGTCTGGAGTATGTGATCCAAGGTTGCCAAATGGATAAGAAGCAGGGGTGTCCCGAGACTGGGTGACACCCAGAGCGGTAACCGAGTGTCACCCCGCCGAGACGTCACTGCGCATGCGCATGATGTCACCATGCGCGTGCGCGATGACGTCATCGCGCACGCGCGACAGTATGCTGATACCTGCCGGCGGCTAGCTTGGTGATGGACACCGGCAGAGAGAGGAGGGGACAGTCACCCGGCGGGATAAGGTATGCTGCCGGGTCCCCTCCTCTCTCCTGATACTGTCGGGCGTTCGGTCCATGACCGAGCGCCCGACTTTTCAGAGGGGGGTGACACCAAAATGACTGTGAGTCATTTTGGTGTCACCCCTCCAATGGTGGCACCCGGGTGCGGGCCGCACCCCACGCACCCCCCTTGTGACGCCACTGATAAGAAGTGTTCATGTTTGTCGTCCAGTATCGCCATAAGTTTTTCATTGATTAAAACTGTATTGATGCATTTTTTAACTGTTTCAAAACTCAGAGAGGAGGATTTCCAAGCCTCGGTCATGGTCATTTTAGGGTGCATTTTAGGGTGGTCATTTTTAGGCTATAAAAATGCGAGTGACACAAAATCTGCTCGGATCAGGAGAAGGTTGGGATGGGTCAAAGCAACAGCGCTTCACAGTAGTCCCTCCGTATTGTGCCTAATTCTGAACAGTCAACAGTTAGGCGAATAGGAAGGGATACATTTTGCAAGGTGGGTGGGGTATAGTACCAATGAAAAGACACTTTGTAAGAGTTTTCCAGCACCAACTTGTTCCTAGAGGAGATTGCCACAGAAGACCAACTATCCTGCTAATCTTTGGGTGGTACGGAATAACCGTCTTATAAAGTCTTTGTTCCATTTATTCTGATAAGTTGTCAGTGGAGATACTGAAGAAGAAGTGATGGATGAGTAAATTAAGGAAATAAGACCAGGAGCATGAGGATCCTCACGGCAACAGCGTTCAAGGGGGGTGATGGAGTGGGGAGAAGAGTTTCTTTCAATAAAGATTGGATATAATTTTGTATTTGGAGGTATCTATAATGCTTGTGAAGGGGTATGATGGGAGATTCCCGCAGTTGCTAAAAGGATTTAACACCTGAAAGAGAAAATAGAGAGTAGATATCTTTAAACCTATGACTAGACCACCAAGAGAATTGGAAGGGTTTAATGAAGCCAGCTAAAAAAAGAGGACAATTAACTACCCCCACCAGTGGCAAGTGGGAAGAGATCAACATCCCTGAATATTTAATGCTATCCCAAACCTCGAGGGAATAGGTAAGGACAGGGTTAAGATTCGAAGGGCGACTAGAAGGGGGCAACCAAATAAGCTTGAGAGAAGAGTGAAGGAGGGCTAAGCATAACCTTACATTTTTCAATGAAAAAACACAGACCAACCCAAGAAGAACCCTCCTCTGGCCCAGAAATACTTCTTGCAATCCAGTAAGGGCGCCCTGTTTCAGGCAAGGGATACCGTGCACTGCATGAAACATAAAAAACAACTATTTTTATATCATTCTTTTTGTTAAAGGAGAACTATGAGGTGAGTGCGGTGGACGCTAGTTTGTGTCCTCTCGTTACCCTAAGGAGAACTATGGGGAAAAGCCTTAACCCCATAGTTCTCCTATAATAAAAAGGATTATTGCAACAGGAATAAGGCACCCAGTGTTGTTTTTTAAATTTTTCAATATTTAGGCTGAACTCAAGACAGACAAAAAAAACCTGCTAAGTATTACAGTTTTGTTTTAATTAAAAATATTTTTTACTGCAGCTAATGTAAATATTTAAATTTGGCTTGGTAGCTTTTTGCAGCCCCAGTACAGTAGCACTCATGCTTTGAGGCAGAGAGGCAGAACTAGAAACCGAAGCACTAGGTGCACTAGACATGTGCGGTTAGTTTTGTTCCGAATCAAAATTCGTACAAATTTTCAGCATTTTGGACATTCGGACACATCCGAATTTCCGAATCCCAATGCATCCCAATCCGAATTTCCGTTTCTGAATTTCAGATCCCGTCCGAATTTCGTTCAAAAACTAAATTGAATCGGACATGTGACTTCTCTGGCCATCAGACATGTTTTTCGGTTTAATGCATCTGAATGGGTCTGAACACGAATTTTCTAATTGCATTCGGGAGCTCCCGAATCCCATTCGGGTCTGGGAACCTCAGGTTTAGTTTTATGTATATATGGGGCTCATTGTTGCCGCTACGAATATTTGTTCGTATTATAGAATACTACTTATATATAAATAATACTAAAACTGCTCCAAGACCCGAATGGAGTCTGAATTTCCGAATAGCATTCGAGAGCTCCCGGATGCCATTCGGGCTGGGAGCCTCAACTTTAATATGGCTCAGAGAACCGTATTGCTTTCTGGAGCTACCGAATGGTATTTGGAAATTCGGACTCTTGAATGCCATTCAGGTCTAGGAGCCTCAGCTTTACTATTAATATCTTTATATGGTTTTCTGTGGTACGGTATATGCAACGAATATTCGTAAACTCATCCGAAATTAGCGAAAACTCGGATTTTGTCTGAATTTGAAACCTGAACCGAATTGAATTTCATATCCGAATTCTGAAATAACGAAATATCTGAACCAAACCGAGTTTTTCCGCAGCTTTAATCTCTAATATGCGCATGTGCTAACAAGGAACATGCTGACAGGAGGAGAAAGCAATGCAGAGGGGTGACCTGTTCCTGTTCAGGCAAGGAGCAGGGAGCGGACCTAGATATAGTCCTTAACTGCAGTAGATAAAAGTCTGGTCACCAGCTCAGCTCTGCTTTCTGGCAGAAAAACAAATCCTTCCATAGGTAAGAAATCCCCCATGTATATTCCAATGGTGTATTTAGCTGCGTGCCTGGAATTGGCTTTAAATATCATATGCCATCTGTCACAACTCCCCCACATTGTCATTTTACAATCCCACTGAGTTTTAAAAATTTACATAATTCTATCATGAGCAAAAATAGAAACATTGCTTTTTTTTTTTTTAAACAAAGAAAATAGACCCAATAATAATCTTTGTAGCAGATATCACTGCCGCCATTTTGAAGGTCTGTTTTGAATCAACCCCTTTACAATTAGCCATTGTCTTTTGTGCTTCACTGAGATATCATTCCATGCACAAACAAGAACTTTTCCAAAATTCTCCATCAGCGAGTCTTCCCATTTGGGTGTTTCTGCTCACCTATGTGTGTTTCAGCTCTGGAATATTCATGATATATAATCAATAAAACATCCGACATGGAGAATGGAAGCTCTTAATAAATAGCGCAGTAGGTTTTCCGACCCAGGAACTCAAGAGCAGAGCCCCCAAGAGACCCTTTCCAGCTAGTATAACTATAGCACAAAAAAAAAGGAAATATCAGTTTGAACCAGAATAATTCTTTAAAATCAGATTCAGAAGAAGGTTCTGCAAACAAAAAAACAAGAAAAATATTTCAACTATTGATGAGTGTATAGAGGAAGAGGATGGCTGCATCCAAAGAACCGATTAGTGTGTGAAAGATGCAGAGGTACATGACTGGTTACAACTGGTCTCATTTGCATTAACTATATTTAGTCATATACTGTATTCCTGTGTTAGTGCGGCAATAGACAAAAAACATTTAGTACTTCCATACATTTGCAAAAACCGAAATAAAACATTAAGATGGTTGATTGTCCTTACAGAAAGAAACTAACATATTAATATACCATTTTCTAGTCAAAAAGTGTGAGCTCTTTGTAGATATACAGCCCAGTGCCTAAAGTGATACTAAACTCAGGAGTTAAACCTTAAAAATACATTCAAGTACCTTAAAGTGACATTAAAGTCCCCACCCCCCTCCCTCCCCCCATGTTAGTGTAAGGACTTAACCTTAAATGATGCCTCTTGATCCGATCATCTTCTTCTTTCCAGTAGTTTTCAGAAGACCCTTCTGCGCTGGTGCCGGTCTCTGATCTAGTGCTAACTCCTCTGTCTTAGCTGGCACTTCCTGTCCCACGGAGTCTGTGCGGGTGCACGCTACTGCATTTACTTACCTTGTTTACTAATTTGTATTAAGATTGTAGTCCATCGCGGGAGTAAGCTTGGAGCGGTGACTACTCTACAACACACCCAGGGACAATGGGGAACACAAGTAGCCACCCTCCAGAAGGAAGGACAGTGTCAGCATCAATTCAGAGATGATTTGAGGATCTACAGCCGAGTGATACACAAATAAGATACATTGTTATTAATAGTTAAAGTACCTGAATGTATTTTTAGAGTTTAATGCCTTAGTTTGTTGTCACTTTAATTAGGCAAATAAGTGCTAATGATCAATGACATAATATGTAGGTTGAACCAAACTGATCAACTGAAACAAAAACACCTGTGTAGAGGGAATAAAACTGGGCACCCCATGCTAAAAAGGGAAGATCATAGTAGATTAGTAGATTAGTAGATTTTAACCTTCAAATCTCTCACTATGTAACAGTGAGCATTAAAACACAAGGTGGTAATCCTACATCATAATGGCAGGCAGAAATGTCATGAAAGGCAGGTGTAGACAGGGCCAGATTTCCCACAAGACCACCAAGGCCAGGCCTTGGGGCAGCAGGGAATAGAGGGGCAGCACAGCCACCGGGAGGGTAGGCTTTTTTTTTCAACAGTTAGCCTTGCTTCGGGCAAGCATGGCTAAATGAACAGCTGGGAATCCGGTATTTTAGTACAAGTGATCCCAGCAATGTTACCGGGATCACTGGTTATATGTGTGCAGCTCCCTCCCTCATTGCTCCCCCCCCCCCCTTCCTCG
>NW_017307399.1:399767-421207 GCF_000935625.1 Nanorana parkeri | reverse complement strand
CCCCCCCCCCCCTTCCATGGTCCTACCTCCGTGGCTGCCTCTCCATGCTGGGACCATGGCACATTCATTCACGATGAAGAGCTGGGAGCAGAGCAGAGAACATCTGTTCTCCGCTCTGCTCCATGTAAACACTGAGAAGGGAAAGCTACACTCGCAGCCTTCCCATCTCAGCTGTCACAGGAGTTCCAGCACAGTACTGTGCTAGAATTCCTGTATTGGAGGCGACAGGTTCAATAAAGAGAACCTATCGCCTCCAAATGCTATCACACAGGGGCTTGCTAGCTCTTGTGTGCTAGCAGTAAAGTTAAGTGGAAAAAAAAAAATTAATAAAATAAAAAAAGAATACAATAAATAAAAGGTAAAAAAAAATAATAAGAAATAATTAAAATAAAATAATAAAAAAGTAAAAAAATAGTAAAATAAAACAATTATAAAAGATAAAAACACAAATAAAAATTTAAAAAAGTAAAAAAAAATATCAAAATAAAAAAACTGATAAAAAAGTAAAAAAAACAATAAATTAAAACATTAAAACCAACCCTGCCGCCCCCATCATCTGGTTGCCATTCTTCATGGGGGGGTTGGTGAGTAGTGGGGTGCATTGAGGAACCCGACCTTGGGGCAGCAGAGAGAGTAAATCCAGGCCTGGGTGTAGATAGATAAGATTATACTGTAAGTATACTTACTAGATCTCCAGCAACAATTAGGGAGAGAGGGGTAGAAGCGGTACAGAACATCTGGACACCTGTACCATTGAGTAAGTTTTTACATTTTTTCCTGCACTTTGCTGGCGATTGACAATTTATGAGAATGGATGAAGGCCTTTTCCCAATTATCGTGGTCGAGTGTGGTACCTGTTTAGTTCCCCCACAGTTTTGTAAACTTAGGTAATTTTGGGTATGTAAGTTGCATGAGGATAATATACATATATCTTTAATATAGTATGTTGAGGGAGAATCGTGTAGGAAAAGCCTGCCAAATAAGGTGGGAGGAAGTCAACTTGAGTTTGCATTTTAAGAAAGATAGAAACTGTGCAGAGAGCAGAGCTGTGGGAGAGGTCAGAAGGCTCCACCCACTACAGGCTGCCTGCAGAAAGCTACAGGAGGGTGCGGAGACAAGTCCAATCACCATGCACAAGGAGAGAGAGCAGCAGTGACCTGTCTTTATTACAGGAAGCCCCAAGTCTCACACGGGATTACTGCACAGATCTAGAAGAAATAGACAAAGCTCCCCAAGATTCATGTAGGAAACACATGTCTATGGTATTTAGATGATATATGCTAATCCCAGAGTTCAGCTTTATAGTGTTTGTTAGAGTGAGGGAGAGGTAGAGTCAGAATGTCAGAGAAGGTTCTCATGCATTCATCAAGAGGTTGATGGGAGTAAAATAGCAGGTACTGGTCCGTGTGAGGTGGATTTCTGTAGATCTCTATTTCCAGCCTCCTTCCTTCAACAATCCAAGCAAGCCAGTGTGTTGTTTTGCATATCTTCTCACCTAAATGTGATGTAATAATCCACTGAGTTGATGTGGTCAGTGAAAGCCTTTAAATCGTGTTTGTGAATCTTAACCCAAGTGTCATCCACATACATTATCTCAACCAATGGCTATGTAATTCCCTTGAAGGAAGTAGGTGGAACTGGCGATCCCAAGGCACAACCATGTTTTTCCCTGGAGAACTTCTACTTGAAATAGGGGGTACTCAGGCAAAGGTACAATAAGGCACACCCTTGATCTGGGTTAAGTTCTGTTCTGCTGCCTAGGGTGCCGTCTAGTAATAACAAGTAATTACACCTGCTAGCTCCAATCATGCTAATTCAATCAACACCTTGCCTCCACGAGTCCTCTGATCCCATGCTGGTTATAATAAACAGATTATGTTGATTGGAGCAACATTCACCATATTTATTTCCAGATCATTTTTGTACAAGTCATTCTGAATTGAGAAAGCTGGTTGGATGACCAACGGGAACGTCTTCAAGAAAAATACAAGTCCATTTGCCTTGGTCTTCTTTTTTTTTTTATAGATGTAGAGTCAGAATGTTAATGCAGCTCCCATTTGGTAGCTTTTCCCTATTTGCCTGTCCCGGGTGGCATTAGTCCCTAAGACAGGAAGTGAAGAGAATCTCCCCAATTCTGACTGAGGACAATTTAAAAGGGCTAACCCTTGTGTTTATGGTGACATCTGTGCCCCCATGTGGTCCCAGGTGGCACTATTCTCCAGAACATGAGTTTATCCCTTAAACCTTTCCTACCCTATTTATAACTGTGGGCTAGTCTTCTACATCAATGGCACCTCCATGGAAAATAAAACTGATTTTCTTCTGTAAGAAAACGAAACTTTTTTTTTCATCTTGTATTACTTTTATATGGTAGGTGTTCTTTAAATTGCCTTTGTCGTAGGTTAATGGATAGCAATTAGCTATCGGTTATCATTATCTCTTCTCGGCTTGTCTGTGATGTATTATATCACTGATCCGATAGTTCAGTCCTGCTGGAAATATAACATGTTTCAAACTTTAAACCTTTTTCATTTTCTCCTTTTTAATCAAAGTTTCCGTACAATAGATTTTATTGATCATTAAAGCACGTCCCATGCCTCTTATGCCGGAAAGAACTGACATGTCTTTCTTTTGATTTTCCCTTGTCTATGGGAATAAAAACATGTTCAATTGACAAAGAACATTTTCTTAACTTCAGGAACAAAATGTCTCCATATAAAGAGTGTCATCTTCTGAGCGCCGGCTTTGTTACAGAGATCAGTTAGAGCAGAAAGAAAAAAAAAATGGAAACCGAAAATTGCATGAAAAGAATTCGTTTCTTGCAGTTTAAACTTGAACTAACTCTTAGTTCCCTTTATTTATATATAATTAATCTTTATTCTGGTTTTTTAAACTTTTGAATGAGGTGAATAATCTTATGTTAATGAGAAACTATTTATTCTTTAAAGATGTGTGAATGGGGGAATACTAAAATAATAAAAAACAATACAATAATATGTAGCTGGTAAACTACTTGCTGTTCGCCCGTTGTAAATAAACAGGTGGATAGCAAGCTCCTATCAGTAGGGCACCTTAAATGCGCGGCTTTTTTTCTCTGCTCATGTGCGACCGCAAGCGCACAAGCAGATTACACTGACAGGTGCACACAGCCGGTATCAGTTGTTACACATACAAGCGATCGGCAGCTCTATAGTCGTTCGATCGCTTGTATGTGCTGCCCTGCAGTGTGCGCCCCCTCCTCAGCACCACCGCCCCCTCCACTGCCGTTACCTTCCATGCCAGGCTCCGCTGTCCCACCTGCGGGCCCAGGGCCGACTCAGCAGCGGTCAGCAGGAAGATAAGAGGGAGTGCAGCATTGTCCTCCTTGCTGATCTCTCCTTCGATCTCTGATTGCGGAAGTGATGTGTATTACATTACTTCCACATTCAGCTGTCACTTCAGAAGAAGCTGGTGAAGCAGAACTTAATCAGCCATTAGAGGTCTTAGAGACCCTTAAAGTCTCCAAAAAGAGGAACTGTCAGTATGTCTGTGCTATCACATAGGGGGATTATTAGCCCACTATGTGATAGCAATAACATTAAGTGTAAAAAAAAAGTAAAAAATAAATAAAGTCACTAACAAAATATGTAAAACATTTTTTAGGGCCATTAATCACTGATAACACTAAACTGATGAGTGGTAAAGGCTTTTAAAGTGTCATCTATGGCCAGTTTTGGTTATTGTAGTTTTTTGTGGTTTTGTGGGTGTGCACAATTTTAAGGCTTGACATGTTTGGTGTTTATTTACCCAACGTGACCCCACGTCTTTTATATTTTACCAAAAAATTGGATAATAATAATAAATAGTTCATAATTTAATATACAGGAAACAGGTTTTTTTTTTCAACATTTTTGGTAATTTTTCCTTTCCTTTGTAAAAAATAAAAACAGTGGTGATTAAATACCACCAAAAGAAAACTCTTATGTGTCCCCCAAAAATTATATAAAATTAATTTCTATACAGCGTTGCATGACTAAATAAATGTCAGTCAAAGTACCTCAGCGCTGAATACTGAAAAATGGCCTGGTAAAGTCATTTACAGTTATTTTTAGATATATGTAAAAAAAATAGCTTGTACATTTTACTAATGTGTTACATTTTTTTTTTTTGTTAGAGCTTTGTCTCTAGGTATGGTTGTGCTTATGTATGTAGAAGGGGGCAGCCATTTGTACTTATTCCAGACTCTTGTTTTACAGTGCTACACAGTGGTTGTCAGTACAGGTGAGCTCAGGTTTGGACTAAACTCGGTCTAAACCTGAGCTCCTCTGAATCCGAAAGTAGCTCCTCCCGAACTCAGAAGGGAGCTCTTTCTTTGCCACTCAATCAGATGCAGGCAGGGAATTCCATATCTGTAGCTTATTGTAAGGAAGGGGACGAAATGCAATGACGCCATTGACATTATATGGCTACATGCCTATATTTAACATACCCAGTTAGTAAAGATTAAACCGCACCCATTTAGGGTACCACATCCAAACTGGACTATATAGTACACATCAAGATCTGTACTACATGCCTATATTTAGTACATGGCATTTACCTAATATGGATATGTGACCATTTAAGGTAAATTACATCAGCACAAGCATGCTGTTTACATGCATCTGTGGGGCAGGGAATGCCCAGCCCGCAGCTGATTGGGTGGAAGTCCCTATGGCACTTCCTTGTTTTATGGAGCTCAAGTTCGGTCTGGGTTCAATATGAACCTGATCTCATCCTTAGTTGTCACGGTTGATTTACTACAGGAATAGAGACTTTGTAAATTACATTGTTAAATAAGATAAAGTTGTGTTCACACTAGGGATGCACCGATACCAAGAACCGTACCCGATACAAGTACAAGTACAGATAATTTTCCAGGTCCAGGACTAGACTAGAGAAAAATTAAAAAGTTAGGAGACAGCTGTCATTTGTAAGGAGCACACGGAGCTCCTCGGATTTGTACATCTCTGGTTTAATGTATGATTTATAAATACAGGTAATGCACCAATACCATTTTGGCAAGTACAAGTACTGATACTTGTCCAAGTCCTCACAGATACAAGTACTGATACATTTTTGTTTATTGTCATGTGACATTTTTTCTAAAACAATACAGACTAATGATTTCAAGACAGTGGTGGAGCGCCAGAGCCAGGTCCCAGCTGCAACCGCTGCATCCCTGGTAATTGTCGTGAAAATGCCAAGTATCGGCACTGTTATCTGAACTGGTATCTGAACATCCCTAGTTCACATCAATCAACCAATTATGTGCTATCAATTTTTTTTATTTTTAAAAAAAATTACCCTTGCCTTGGACAGTGAGCATGAACTTCCATAAGTGAACATTCTCTATTCTTTTATTAAATTGGCCCCATGAGTCAGCTGACTCACTGGAAACAAGGCACTCACTGTTTGACTGAATATATCATCTGTTGTTTAAGTGAAAAATCTAATGGTATTGGGGCATTTTTGTTTAAACTCCCACTCTGCTAATTTTGTTTTTTAATTACTCCCCCATGTGTTGAAAAAAACATTTGCTGCAGTACTCCTCTCTTCTTTAGAGCGGCCTCTCGCAGTAATATGATGCTGCCGGTCTTTTACATTACCAGAGAAAAGTTGAACCTGAACATAACATGACTGGCCATGAGACATCTGAAAATTAAATTTTATAGAGCAGAAGCAAAAATATACTTCCGGGAGCATCCAGGGGGAAAGCACTTGGAAGTGAGGAGGATGGCATTGGCCTTTAATTTTGCAAATTAATATTTAATACAGGTTAAAACAGGTTGTAAGCAGGGCAAAATATGCAAAAAAAAAGGAGTCTAGAGATTCACCTTCTGATCTGACAGAATACTACATAATATTCATATGCAATATTCGGTATTTTCCTGAGTATTAAAAAATATATATATCTTTACATTTTTTTAGTTCTGACTATAATATATTAATATGTACAAAAACACTTTGCATTACCTTTAACCAGGTACAGTATGTAGAGCGATTGTATTAGCATATTTCCCCTGTCTCTACTGTCTAAACAGATATCTTCTCTACATTTAATACAATATCAAAAAGATGGAAGTAGATATAAATGCCTCATACAGATACAAAAGTCACATCAAAAATGACTTTAAGATAAAAAAAATGCAATAATAATTCAAAACATGCCCTCACTGAAACTACACCATGATTCCCCATTACTGTTATTACAATTGCCTTTCCATTTCAGCCTTGATGTGTATATATATATATGGGTTTACTGACTTTTTACAGAAATACCATGATCTGGATGACTGAGAACCTTCACACACACCTGTATACCTAACACAGTCTTCCTGAGGCTGCAGGAATATTACAGAGATCCTGAGATCTTGTAACAGAGTTGTACACCCCTTGTTGTAAACAAGGCGGCCGGGCTAGCAGATAAGAGTACCAGTTATCGCTATAAACAAAATCTTTTATTTGAGTAAAATGTTACTTTTACTCCTGAACTCAACTCTGGGTCCTAACTTCAGGTACAGTGGCAGGCTGTACCCAAATCACCTAAATATTAGGACATCAAGATGGGCATCTGCTACCTATTCACTATTTTACCTGATAACTTTTGGGGAAGAAGGGTTTTTTCCACAGTTGGGTAACCTATCTAAGTTAGCTAATCCCCCCATGCAGCACGGGGGTGTAGTGGTTAGTGATTCTGCCTTGCAGCACTGGGGGTCCCAGGTTCACATCCTGGCCAGGTCACTATCTGCAAGGACTTTGCATGTTCTCCGTGTGTTTCTGCTGGGTACTCTGGTTTCCTCCCACATTCCAAAGACATGCTCAAAGGTTAATTGGCTCCTGTCTAAATTGGCCCTGAATGTATGTGAGATAGGAACCTCAGATTGTAAGCTCCTTGAGGGCAGGGTGATGTGAATGTGCACTAAGTAAAAGCACTGTGTAAATTGTCAGTGTCATATAAATACCAATAATAAATAAATCCCTTACTCACATTGCAGTGAGGGGCAGATGTCTGACTCTGGATGAAAACTCTCGTTGCCCAGAGTAGACCATCTATCCCTAACCGTGGGATATGTCCATCACTGCAGTTAACTGCTTTGTACAATCAACCTTAGATTAACAAAACACCTTTATTATGACCAACCTAATCCACCCAATCAATCTGTATCTAGTGAGGCAGGCCCTTGCACTACATACTTGTTGGCGGATCTAAAGGAGATTGTAACATGTGTGGTAAGCTTTTGACAACTGGAGAAGTAAGTAGTGGACTACCCAAAGTGAAGGTGCTCTGTGTTTTAGCTCCGTGCATGGACTGAGATAAGATAATCTCTGAGGACCTAACCTAGGCCTTCCTTTTTGGGGAACAATTTGTTTTTCATTTAAGTTTATATTTTTTTTACATGTATGGAGCCAAAGACATGATTGTGCCACTTGGAAGATGTCCCAAGTGATCCTATTGGATGTTACTAGGGCCAATGCTGAACTGAGACTCTTGGAGGAGTCTGAAATTGGTGGAAAATTCAGCAATGAACAAAATCCTGCTTGGAGTAATTTTGCACATGCAAGGTAGCAGAGATCAGCGTTAGAACTGGACTTATTTCTCTGCATTGAGAGAGATGAGAACACATTTAACAAATTGCAGGTGGCTGGACCTTCTGTTTGACTTTGGCCTTCGTTGTAAACCCTGTGCAGGATTGCCCTGCGAACAGCGTCAGTCAGCCATGGCTCCTGTTAGCCTTGCATTGCTTTGCACAAGCTTTTCAGAAACAGCTCTTCACATACACCTCTGATCCCATCCACAGGAATCTAATGTCCGGCCCTAACTGAAAGTTTGAATGAGCCCTAAGAAGCCTTTATTGCAAAAGAGATAAAGGGGCTGATTTACAAATCTGCCACCCAGCGTATATCTGGACGAATACCATGGGCATAACACAACCACCACTAGATGGCACTGAGGAGCATTTCCCATGCTCCTCAGTGCCATCTAGTGGCTTTAGTGCCGTACGAACGGCATTTACCTGGCTACATGCTAGAGGGAGGTTTAAAGGAGAACTATGAGGTGAGTGATTTTCACTCAACCTCATAGTTCGAGCCGACGTGTGGCAATGAAACTGTCACACGTCAGCTCAATAGATCGGGAAGTGAGCAAACACATACTGTCGCTCGCTCACTTCTCTATGATCTCACTGCAGAGAGGTGTGACTGTCACTCGTGGTATACTGAGTTTTGGGTCACGGGAGGACGCTAGTTTATGTCCTCCTGTGACCCTGAGGAGAACTATGGGGAAAAACACTTATCACATAGTTCTCCTTTAATAAGTCAGCCCCATAGCTTGTCTCTTCTGTAATAAAATACCTTCCTGCTCACAATGTTTTGTTTTAAGGCCGAAGTTCTGCTTTAATTATCAAGCGGCTGTTAATTAAATCTGCAGGTAGTGGAGAAAACTCCTTTAAAGTCCCACCATGATATTTACGGTGTTTGGAAAACAGGACGAACCCCCCCCCCCCAAAAAAAAAACATTTGATAAAACAATAGATCTAATCTCCCTTTTGTTTTAAAGCTTGTTCTCTTAAATTTGGGCCATCAAACCCTACCATGGCTTTAAAGAGCCGTTCCATGATTTTGGCATTTCACTGCTGACCTTTCATTGTTTTAAGAATATATTTAAATAAGTTAATGAAAGCCGTGTAATTCTGCAAAAGAGCATTGTCGCAATAACAATTTGGTCCGCAGACGGAGAATTTTCTTGAAAGGGCAGGAATCTCACCGACAAAGTCGCCATTAGCAGCAACGCGCTCTTCGTCGAGAATACAGAGCGTGAAACAAAAAACTAAGAGACATTTTTTTCAATCATAGAAGTAAAAGGTCACCTGTCAAAAGGCCAACTCTAATATATTTTACTTGCAGCTTAAAATCCTACAAAATGCTGCAACAAAGGAAAGAAACTGTGAAGTGCGAATAGTTATGCCGTGGTTTGATTGGTGTTTAGTGCATGCGCCCAGGGTCTTAATGACATTTTATATAACACGGCAATCAATGTCCAAGGTTTTGGTTTTCTGTTTACACCAAACGAGGCGTACGCATTACCCCTTAATGACAGAATGTCAGACAAACCTTAAAGCCTTTTTTTTGTAACTTTGGCATGTGTTAGTAAAACTCTACTTATCTTTGCAGCTACTTTGTGTATCCGGGTGAATTATAACTTTTTTTCCAGTACAAATTGGACCGTCATTTGGTGGTAAATAGTAATGGATATCTCCTGAATTATTTTATTATAAAAGGAAAACTGGCCCAAAATAGTAAGAAATATTACATGTTTTTTTACCTTTTGCTGTATATTTTTATGCCTGCATCATGACCCACCACTTTAAAAAACAAAATACATCTTACCATAGACACACTGACGCTGAAACTACCATTGACACTGACCCTAATGCTAACACTAACTTAACCTCCCTGGCGGTCTGATTATCTCAGTATTTTTTCTTTTCTATTTTTTACTTTTCAGTCACAAAAAGTGTTGCAGTATTCAGTAGGGATGCACCAATACCTATACTAGTATCGGTATCAGTGCTGATACCAAAGTATTTGGGCGAGTACTTGCCCAAATGCTCCAATACTTACCCCCGATACTGGAACTTCCGGTCAGAGGAAGATTTCGTCCGACCGGCAGTGGTGCGAGTGAACATGGAGCCGTTTTCCAGCCAATCGGCATCAGGCTGGCCAAATAGCATGGAATCGGCTTCCTGGGCAATCAATAAGCCGGCAGCGGGTAATGACATTCTACCCGAATTCCTGATTGCCTGGGAAACCGGCTCCATGCTAGCGGATGTATAGGTATTGGTACGCGGTAGCGGCGAGTACCGAAATATAAATATCAGTACTCATACGTGATACCGAAAAAACGGTATTGGTGCATCTCTAGTATTCAGCAGAAAAGTTAGTGTCAAAGGACAAATGTGTTTGCAGTGTAATTGATGTTTATCACTGTATTCTCTGCAAGAGCTGTTGGGTTGCCGCACTTTAAAAAGACTGTATGGACTACGGCCAGCCATGCATGTGTAGAGCATTGTTAAAGGAATCTCCTCTAATGGCTATTGTACACCAGGGCAGTAAAAACATGAACCCCTCAGCACTCTATCCAATGTGCACACAATCTAAAGTGACAGTACACAAATAATGTAAAAAAAAAACACAAATTCAAGTAACACTGAATGAACTAAACCATCCTAAGCCCTCATTCACACGAAAAACGGCCGGCCTGTACAGATCCGTGCTGCATGCAGGGCCGTATCGGGCTGCTCCCTGGAAGGACAGATGCTGCGTGTGATTACACGCAGCAGCCTGTCCTTCTCTATGGGAGTACGCGGCCGTACACCCCCTACGCTCACCCGATCTGCACGTCCGTGCGGGTGTCCATACTCGTACACTGACAGGATGGAACCTGTCCGTGTCCGAGCAGGGACACCCACACACGTACAGACGTGTAGGTCGGGTGAGGGTAGGGGGGCATACTCTGGGCTGCTGGGTACAAATCACACACAGCACCTGTCCTTCCTGGGAGCGGCCCGATACGGCTATGCATGCAGCACGGATCTGTACGGGCTGGCCATTTCTTGTGTGAATGAGGGCTAAATGCACAACCCCTCCTCCCCACACACACATGGCCCTCTAAATCAGGAGTGGGGAACCTCTGGCCCTCCATCTGTGGTGAAACTACAAATCCCATGATGCATCTGTCTCTGGGAGTCGTGGGTGTGAGAATCTTGCAATTCCTCATGGGATTTGTAGTTTCACCAAAGCTGGAGGGCTGGAGGTTCCCACCCCTGCTCTAAATAAATAAAAAAGTGTAGATTTTTGTTTGTGTGTGAAATTGAGACTTTCTGCTTCAGATAAAATTTGTATTCCACCACAAAGACAAACCTGTCAAAATCAGTTTGCTCAATCCTACTGCTTGAAAGAAATAATTGGCACTGAATAAAGCAGGCCAAATACGATTAGTATTTAATTTTAAAAAATATAATTTTCGAATAGTTTGTTCGATTTTCCTATAGTGATTGGAGACAAATCAATGTTAGTTTCCGACTGTAGTGATGAGAAAAATTGATGGCCCAGGTTGGATTTTTGGAGGGTTTGGAGAAGGCAGGAGAAGTGAACAATCTAGTACAACATAGCTGAACTGGAAAGTGAGCTGAATGGGAGAATTTGTCCAAATGAGCTACAGCTGTATGTTGTCCTAGATTGTTCACCTCTCCTGCCTTCTCCAAACTCTTCACCCTTTTGTGAATAACCCGGTACATGTTGATGTGAGCTCCTCCGTCAGGAAAAACATCGTATTTATTGTTATTAATGCTTATGAGAAAAGTTGCATCTGCAATTAGAACTTTCATGTTCACAGACATTTGATTGTTTAAACGATTATGTATGGTATAGGAGTGTATGAAAGAACAATACATAATAATAATAATGATAATAGTGTATGCAAAACTGGATTTTTAGGAAGATTCTAATAAGCATATATAGTATAGCCACTACAGCCTCATGAGCTGAGGAACGTCATGTAATATATAAATATACTTCTATATACTCAATATACAGTACTTCTTTGAAAGACTACCTTGGAGGGCTTGTTCCCAACCAATGTGTTTTGGCTGCACTCCGTTTTTCCAGAGCAGTCACAATGCAAGACAAGTCAATTCTCCTGCTGAGCACGAATGGTCATTCCCAGGGGGGAAGCTGGCAGTGAATGGTTGTTCTGGGGGGAGTAGGTGGTAGAGATGAGTGGTTGTTCTGGGGGGAGTTGGTGATAGATGCTCATTACCGGGTAGGAGGGGTGATATTTTCTACTGGCGGATGCTCATTACCTCTGGGTCTGGTGGGCTCTGTCCAGCATCCCGCCCAGCTCACTGACGTCACTGGCTGCCAAGAGCAACACCAGCCAGAGCATCCCGCTCAGCTCCTGCTAACCAGAGCCTCACAAGTTGCCCCATCACACACATGCCCCACCCCTACGTGACCCAATGAGATGCCATTTGAGGCAACTGTGAGATGGCCTTGCAACCACATCATTCATTCAGGGATCCTTTAAAGAATCTATGAATGGAAAGAGTACAAGCACCATCTGCCACCATGGAATGGAGTGATTCATAGCGCTTAATGGAATACAACTGAGGTGCCATCACCACACTTGTAGTTCATTCATTCTTCCTTTCAGGGCTTTTTTTCTGGCAGTACACACCGGTATGCTTCCGCCAGACCTTTTTTTTTTTGCGATATGGAATCGTCAAATAAATTCAAAACAAGGCCAAAAACACTGCAAGCATTATCACCCCGTGGCCGGTGATGAAGCCTGTCTGTCGCCGTTTCAGTACACTTGCCGTACAGACAATGTGCAAGTATCTGTACGGACACAGCGCCAGAAGACAAGCGTCAACATCCCGTGTTTACCACCACAAAGATGGTCGTCGACAGTAAACCTCATTGCCAGTGTCCATCGTATCGCATGCTCAGTGCGCCCCCGTTACCACAACCAAAATGGCCACCGGCCCTGAATTTTATTGTCGGTGGCCATCTCGGCTGTGGTTGGACTATGCCAATTGGACTTATGCTCAGTATAAACATTGCTTTGCATTATTCTTTTATTGACTTCAAACGCGATAACAGAAACCTGTTAAATACATTTGGGATTCCATTCAGGTAGCAGGCCTGGACGAAAGTTTTGGGGCTTTCGACTCGTTGATGGCTTCATCGAAAGCTCTGATGAACAATTCTTCAGAATTTCATATGGACATTGAATGGAATTCTAACCATTTATGGCTAGTTTGGGTTTCAGCTATTTGATACAACTAATCTAACAACAAAATCTTCATCTTATGTAGTGCAGCAACCCTGTCAGCAGAGATTTACCTTTACACTACATATCAAGGAGCAACAGCCTGAAAACACACCTTTAAAAAGAATGGCAACCCTAAAAGAAATTAAATAATAAAACAAAATGAAAACTCTGCAACTAAGACAATGTTATTTGTAGAGGAGTGATTTTAAGGCCTAAGAAAAGATACATGGAGATAACAATAAATCTGCTGAAAAACCTCATTTGGAATAGACTATAAAACTCGCTTTTATTTTCCTTCCAAACTCGGGCTGTGTGTATACGGAACAATAAATGTCACTTGATTCAGAACGTAAAATTAACCTTAAGAAAAAGAAAAGTCTTCAACCATATTGCGGCAATATTTCATAGTTCACCGGCTATTGTCACTTGCGAAAAGTAAGGTCAAACAAGCAACAATTCTTCTTTGTTGCCTACAGTATCTATAACTAAATGTTCATTGTCAAGTATAACCTTTATCAAAATTGTCCTGGAAATGGTATTTTTAGATTTCATTTTTTTCCTATCCCCCTGGAGCACAAAGTAAAAACATATAAAAAAAAAAAAAAAAAAAAAGAAGAAACCAAATGAGCGTCCTTAGGCATTTAAATAGCTCCAGTCTGCCCTGACAGGCTTACTCTGCTATGTAAATGAATAACACTAATTGGGAGCAAAACACAAAACTCTGTTTAAAAATCAGGATTTAAATTGTGCCGAGTGAGAACGATTGTATTGTGATCGTAATGTCTTATATTGTAAAGCGCTGCGCAAACTGTTGGCGCTATATAAATCCTGTATAATAATAATAATAATAATAATAATATAATATACATTGTTTGTTTCCATGTAGATTGATAAATGCATAAATTAAAAGTTGAAAATGAATGTATTTACGAGCAAGAACACATTTTGTTTTAGCTGAAGAGGTGTTTCGGTAGTGTGTAGGCCTTTAGGGTCAGGACAACTTAAAGGGTTATTAAACTCTCAGCAGTGTTTTATCATATATCTACGGCTAGCAAGCAGTAGATATATGCAAAAACATAGAAAAAAAACTTTTCAAAAGGGTTAAAACTTACCTGTGTCTCTGCCACATGCTCCCGTCCGAACATCTGAAGATTCTCAGGCGACCGTAAAGTATCTTGGGGCGGGCGCATGTGCAGTTCAGATCTTCAGCCGGGAGACGAGGAGAGACACAAGGAAAGTAAATGCAGCAACGTGCACCCGCACAGACTCCTTGGGACAGTAAGTGCCAGGTAGGAGAGAGGAGTCAGCGCTGGATCAGAGACCTGCACCAGCGCTGGAGGGACTCCTGAAAACTACAGGGAAAGAAGAAGATGATCGGATCAAGAGGCATCATTTAAGGTAAGTCCTTACAGCAGCATGGGGGGGTGGGGGAAATTGAAAAATTATCCTTTAATGTCACTTTAAGGGACAACAGCACCTTTGTGCGATCAAAATTAGACTGGTGCATTTGTTTTCGTCACAACTGACAAAAAACGGTAAATTCCAAACTTCAGATGCATCCCAATGGGGAAAATAACTAATCCGGTGAGTATATCTTTGTTATTTCACCCCCAGGACAAAAACGAGCACTTAACCCTTGCAGTGCAGGGATTGCCCCACTGCAAGGGTTAAGCTTATTTCTGCCTGGAGTTCTTTAGGCAAAGCTAACAGCAAACTGTGATTCTGTCCTGTACTTCACTACAGAATAGCAGTAAAATAATAATGCAGCAGTTAACATTTCATAAAATATTAACATAATTGCCATTGATTTGCAAATTAAAGAACACTACGGCCAAATCTTTTTAAGTATTCATATATTACTTAAAAGCTTATTAAAATCCACTATAACATTTGCCACAATAAAAATTCTGTGCAGTTTGTGTGCAAATAGGGATTTAAATTACACCCTGCCCAGCATAGCATTAAACTGATTTCGTGGCAGGACGTCGGACATGTTGTAAATACATTACAAAGTGAAAGATTAACATAAAACAATTGTGTTTCAAAAGTTTGCTTAAAGAGAACTGCCCTCTTATTGTGCTAACACAATTATATTGGTGAAAAAACGCAGTTTTAACCCAGGCGATACAGTGGGGCAGCTGAGTGAATGTCATAGATGCTCCTAAAGTGGACCCCTACCCTCCCCACTCTGTTTTTGTCATTCCACTCTGACCCCTGCCTCTCTAACAACCGGATATTTATTGATTTAAATACCTTTTTTGAGAAACGCTCCCGACATTTCCTGGCATCTTGCCTAGGCCTAGGAAGTATTCTCTACCTGTAGCCCCCTGGGGGGACCCAAGTAATTAGTCTCAGGAGGCCTCAGGGTAATCTATAGTGTATGCCCCACAGTAAGTCATCAGGTGTCCGGCACCATGAACCTGGAAGAGACAACCAGCCAGCTGAAGATCTTAGAGAAAGAAGAGAAGAGGTTGGCACCACGGGACGGGGATTCAGTGGCGGATTGGCTGATCCCTTCTGAAAACCACTGGATCACTGGGCGTGTATGTTTTTTGAGCATAACCTAGTTAAAAAGTTGAGCTCAACCATTAGCTTAATACTAACCCAGCATGTTTGCAGTCCTAGGAAATGGCAAACAAACTGGCCACATTTGGCCAGTTTGCCTGTCTGCCTGAACCTCCACCTGATGCAGCCAGAAGTCAGGTTATTCACCGCTGGTTTCATCATCTGATTAATATTTGGTCATTGAAGACATGCAGGTTCCCCAGAGCTCACATCAGCAGCATTGGGAACTGTCATCTGTGACGGGAGTAGTTGTGGGTCATTGGACATCAATTATTGTGATCGACGCTGGATCTACATAATTAACGCCATGATTGATGGAGGATTTACACTGTGGGACATCTTATTTTTTTGAGGGGGAATTTTTTAATGAAATGAAATTCTAAAGGGGGCTGCCAGATTCTGTTAAGTTCCCCCAAAAGACCCCCACATCCTTTTGGGGCATCAACATGGGGACAAGATGTTTTCCACAGGGCTTGGTGCCCTCCCCCTTTGTAAGCTATCCTCCCAATGTTGAGGGCATGTGACCTGTTATGCTCACTGCCCACCTCTCCTTATGCATGCCTGCATAAGGGTCCGGTATGGGTTTTGAAGGGTCCCCATTCCATTTTTTTTTGTTAAATAACTGTACACACTTTTTGTAAGCAATGTGTACTGCTCATTGAGAACAACAAAACAGAAACAAAGTGCCATGGGGTCTTCCTCAAAATGCATGGCAGGCCATAATTTAGACATGCAGCCTGGCATCCTAGAAAAGAAAGGAGAGGCAGCGAGTGTACATACCCTATCCTGCACCATATCAGGCCACATGCCCCTTAACAAGGTGGTGGGGTGGGGCAGGCAAGCCTCCACCCATTGCAAAGAACCTTGCTCACAAGCTGATGGGAACTAGGACTTGTACCACAAGAGGAATGTGAGTCTGTGGGGGGGACTTATCGGATTTTGGAATTCCCCTTTAGAATAAGGGGGTCCCCAGATACGTGAGTGAATAGGTGTATCTGGGGGTCCCCCTTAAAATCTAAGCCAGACCCTTTTTCTAGGCATGCAGCCTGGCTGGCCAGGAAAGGGTGGGGGCTGTGAGTGCGCACCCCCATCCTTAATCGTAACACACCCTTTAACAGTGGGAGGGTATTTTGCAAGGGGGGGGGCGACAAGCCTCAACTCCCCTTGTAAGGCACCTTGCTTCTATGTATTTGGGGGAACCTATTGGAATCTGGAAGCCATTTTTTAGTGACCAGGGTGTGTGTTTGTGCTGGCAGGGGGCACAGAGTGGGGAGTGGTCAGGATGGGGTTTGAAAGGGTTTGAAAGGGTTTAGGGTTGGGTTCCTACCTGGTGGAAAAACAGAAGAGGAAAAAGTAAATTTTTGGTTCAATCTGAGTTTATTAATGTTTCAAATACATTACAAAAAGGTAAACGTGCAAGTTCACCTTGGCAAAAAGAAACAAAAAACATAATACAGACGATAAAGGAAAAGTAAGAGCCTGTAGGCCAGTAGGCCTGAGGATAACGTCAACAGGACAGTTAGCAGGGTATAAGTGGTGTCAAAGTATCAACATTAATGATAGCGCACAGATCACAATGTTTCGTAAAAATCTTGCAGGTTGGTACAGGTCCTGGCCGCCTGTACCGTCCTCTTCCAACACCACCCGTCTTGGGGCATGAGGACAGGGCAAGGGGGGGACCTCACAGGCGTATGCAATGTGTGTCTCGGGCTGCGGTGCCCATTAGGGGGATAAACAGCTTCGTTTGCTCATTGTTAGGAGAGGGGGCCAAGGGGGAGGGTTCTCAGGGGGAGAAGAAGCAAAGGGGAAGGCAGAGGAATAGGAGAGAGGTCCAGCTGAGGAGCACAGATAGAGGTTCAGGTAAAAGGCTGGCTGCCTAACGGTGTCCTCGGGGAGGCAAATTAAGATGAGAGTGTGGCCTGGAATCCGTCCGAGTTCCTGAAAACAATCCAGATGGACCACGTGTGTACATACTTATCTCCCTCACCACGTTCTCCAGCTAGGAGGCCCTCCAGGTCAGCAATGCGGTCCATCTCAACAACCCATTCCGCAAGGGTGGGTATTACTGGTGTACGCCAGTGACGCGGGACAACAGCCCTAGCTGCTGTAAGAAAGTGTCGTAGTAGGCCCTTCTTCGCCTTCTTGAGCGAAACAGGGATCATGGACAATAGTAGAATTTTGGGGTCATTCATGACCTCTCTTCCTGTCACTCTGAGGTATTTCCCCAGTATCCCCCTGCCAGAATCCTTGAAGCTGGGGACAGCTCCACCAGATATGAGTCATGTTTCCCGGGGAGGTTCCGCACCTCCAACAAGAGTCAGACACCGCGGGATAAAATAGGTGGAGGACCGTAGGACATCTGTACCATCTAGTGAGTATTTTAAGGTTCTTCTCATGTGCTTTGCTTGCGATGGACAGAGAATGTGTGAGGGCGAACGACTTCTCCCATTCGTCAGTTGTAAAGGTGAGTTCCAATTCACTTTCCCAGGCTGATGTGTAGGTTGGGAAAGTAGGGGAGGCTAGGAGGGAGAGTAAGAGGTATAGAAGGGAGACTACGTGGGTAGGGGGTGTTGAGGCCAAAAGGAGGGAATCAAACTCCGTCTGCTCACCACCGAAACTGTGCGGTCCATGGAGAGAGGAGAAGAAGGAATGAAATTGTCCCTCTGATAGCCAGTCCCCAAGGCCCGGATAAAGGTGGTTTACCCCTGTCAGAGGCTGTGCCTGCAGTGCCTGCAGTGCCGAGAGCACCCTGCGTTGAGATGCCTTTGTCCATCTACCGAAGGAGGTTCCATTCAGGGCAGGGGGAAAAGTCCGGTTCCCAAATAGAGGTGTCATCGAGCCAATATAGGCTGACAGGGCGTGTTTAGAGACACAGCGGTCCCACAGTTTCAGGACATGGGCTGTCATTAGGGGTAGGGAGGGATGTATCGGTCTGGATCCAGGGGGTATCCAAGGTTATGCCATTAAATCACCCTTTGTGAGGGTCTCCTCTAGTCCAACCCACTGTTTCTCTCCACCCCTGTGGAACCAGTCCACTATGTGGGTTAGGACTGCTGAAGCGTGGTAAAGAGAGATGCCAGGCTCGCTCAACCCCCCCCCCCCCCCCTGCATTTAGGAAGAGCCAGTGACTGGTAGCGTGAGGTGCTCTAAATACATTTTGTGAAGGCCTTTTGGACCTGTTTCAGGTATGTGGATGGTAGGGCGATAGGTACTGTCTGGAACAGATAGAGGAATCTAGGGATTACGTCCATTTTGAGTACATTGATCCGCCCCAGCCAAGAAAGATGTTTGCGGTTGTAGGCTGTTCGGTCTAGATTGAGCTTGTCAAGCAGAGGGCGAAAATTAGCATAGAATAAGTCTGCTGGATTAGTCGTAAGAGAGACACCTAAGTATTTCAACGAGGGTGAGCAAATGCGGAAGAGGTAGTTGTCAGTTAGGAGGCGCAGATCCGTTGCTCCCAGGGAGTCGGGACACATTTAAGATTTCCGATTTGGTAAGGCTGACCCGAAAATTACTCATAGAACTGACATGTTGGAATGCACGTAGAATAGTAGGCATGGCGATATGGGGGTGGGTCACGTAGAGTAGTAGATCGTCCGCAAACAGCACCAATTTAGAATTGTGGGGGCCTATCTGCAGTCCCTGGAAGGCAGAATCCTGTCTGAGTGCCATGGCCAGGTGTTCCATGGTGAGGATATAAAGGAGAGCGGACAATGGACAGCCCTGTCTGGTGCCATTAGAGATCTTAAAGCTAGGGGAGAGCGAGCCATTGACTCAGATCCTAGCCGACGGACAGGAGTAAAGGGCCAGTATATTCCGCAGCATGGTGGGACATATCCCAAGTTGTAATAAGGAGTGTCGGAGGAAACACCAGTCCAGACAGTAGGCAAAGCGGAATGCCAGACGTTTTAGCAAAATGCAGCAGCAACAGTGTACGAATGGTGTTGTCCCGAGCCTGATCATACTCCATCCGGGTCTGCGTGGATCACCCCTGGAGGGACTGGTTTCAAGTGGTTGGCTATCAATTTGGCGAACAATTTCACGTCTACATTGAGGAGCGAGATTGGTTGGTAATTCGTACACAGGGCATGGTCCCTACTGGGCTTAGGGATCAAGGAGATGTGTGCCTCCAGTGATTGAGTAGGGAAGGAGGTGCCATGTGCGATATAATTAAACACCCATAGGAGGAAGGGAGTCAGCTTATTTACAAATTTTAAATGGTAAAATTTTAGAGTAAAGCCATCAGGCCCGGGCTCTTATCAGTAGGGGTCGATTTGAGTGCTAAGGCCAGTTCCTCAGTGGTGAAGGGGGACTTCAATGCCTCAGCATCCGAGTCCTCCAGGGTCGGAAGGGCCATATGTCGGACATACTCTGCAATCTCCTCGGCTCGGTCCTGAGAGGGAGCGGCTGACTCTGGTAAGGTACTTTGAATTTCCGAGGGTGAGTTAACTGGGGTGCCGGACGCAGTTTGTATGTGAGGGATATATGTAGAGGTGGGTCTGTGGTGCAGGGACCGGGCTAGGGCCCTTCCACATTTGTCCCGGGATTCATAGGCCCTAGAGGCCAGTTTGTCCAGATAGCTGCGTGTTCGATAGTCTGGAGACTTGCGTCAAAAGTTCTGGGGAGGGCGAGCGCTTGTGTTGAATCTCTAGGGTCGACAGGTCTTGAATGGCCTCTCGGACGCGTCGAGACCGTTCCTTTTTCAGTCTAGTACCTTGCTGGATAAAAAGCCCACGCAGTACCGCCTTCAGTGCCTCCCACTGGAGAGGTAGGGGGTAGTATCCAGTGCATGGATCTCAAAAGGTCAATTTTTTATAGACAAAATGGGAACCTGACTTTTTATGTATTATTAAGGATATACAGTATATACACTGCGTGTTAACAAAAAGTCACCATCTGGATTTAGCTAGGCAAATAGGTCAGAACCTTCTACTGGAGAATATGTCTAGGTTCAACAACATTATGTCCCCAAAAAAGGAGGTCAGCTGCCTAACTGGACATACTTAATGACAAGAAATTTCCATCAATGGATTTTTCTTCCCTGATGGCACATTGGGCATACTCCAAGCTGACAATGCCAGGATTCATCGGGCTTCAATTGTGAAAGAGTGGTTCAGAGACATCATTGTCACACATGGATTGGCCACCACAGAGTCCAGACCTTAACCCCGTTGAGAATCTTTGGGATGTGCTGAAGAAGACTATACACAGCGGTCCGCCTCTCCCATCATCACTACAAGATCTTGGTGAAAATCAAATGCCACTCTGGATGGAAACAAATGTTGTGACATTGTATAAGCTTATTGAAATTTTGCCATGCCGAATGCGTTCCATAATCAAAGCTAAAGGTGGTCCACAAGATAGTAGAGTGTGTGATTTTGTTTTTTTTTGGACAGACAGTTTATATATACAGTATATATATATATACTTATGTGTGTACAGGGGTTTTTTGTCAGAAAGTTTTACAAATTACAAAAGACAATAATTTTAAAACTGAATATGAACTGTACTGAACAAACAAACTAAATCTGCAAACATAACAAAAGAAAAGGAAAGAAAATGCTTTCAGGTACCCACATAGGACAGATCGTGATTTTAGAAACATTTCAGATATAAAAACACAGTTCTGCCGCCTCAGGCTAACTTTTTAGGGAGATTGGAGTTTGATTGACCAAATGGGAGCGACATCGGATAAGAAAACGTTGGACTTAAAAGAAAAATCAATAGAAATAAACTCACATACATAAGAAAGAAGCTGAACAGAATGTGCTGCTTAAATATGAATAAGTGAGCAATCGAATGCACTGAATGCAATGTATATTTCCAATTGTATATGTTTTGTGTCCATGATTTTAATTGACATATGCTCAGACGCTGACTTGGATACCAGACTGAATTGGCTTATTGATTAAAAAAAAAGTTTTTTCTTTACTTCTTTCCTGGTCAAAATGGTGCAGAAGTAAAGAATCAAAGAATCAAAGAAGAAAGGGGTAAGAACAAATAAAAAGGATATATATATCGA
>NW_017307399.1:386757-399493 GCF_000935625.1 Nanorana parkeri | reverse complement strand
TGTGGGTGGGCGTGGGGACGGGGCGGGAGCTGCGGCTGGTCTTTACACAGTTTATGTGCAGCTACCCCGAAAGAAAGACCTAGCGGATTTCTTTAATATAAGACCTACCACCGAACTAGGTCTTATTTTCGGGGTAGGTCTTATATTACAGAAATCCCTGAAGATAGTGCTAGGTCTTATTTTCGGGGTACGTCTTACTTTCGGGGAAACACGGTAGTCTTCAGTGCTCTGTGTTGGTAGAGCTGAGTAATAGTCACACCCCTTATTACAAGTGTCCTCATACAAACTTCTATTGCAGTGTAAGAAAAGGGCCGTGCCTGACAGCTGTGTTACTAAAAGTTAAGAACTGATGGCACTGATTGCAACCCTTTTGCTGCCATCGCAGTATCCCTTACCAACTGTCGGCTTTACACTGAAAGCGATCCTGGCGACTGAGCTGCCACCAGATTGCTCCCACGGGCCATTGAACAGTGCCCTCGCCGGACACACTCGCCTTGCTTTCTGGGCTCTGCTGCACCTCCTGCAGGCCTGGGATTGGCATTGCAGGTGCTGGGTAGCCAGCCCCTCAGCTGTCAAGAAGCATGACCAGTCCCTGCGGACTCTTTCCCACTTCGCTCCAGTGGTGGAATGTCCCTTGTCGGCATTGCGGCTGAAAGTGGGGAGAGAGACCAGCTCCTCAGCTGTCAAGAAGCAAGACTTCCAGGTTTTATCCTGGGTGGTGCACCCACCCCAATCAGGTGTCACTATGTTGCCCAGACGCATCCTCACAGGGCTGGCAGGTGCCTGTGCAATTTTAAAACAAACTTTTATTCTGTTTTCGTGGCTAACCCCCAACGGGTATAACCGTACCTTACCATGACATACAATACAAAGAATACAAGGTTTTCTCACAGCTACCTCGGCATTTGCACCAGAAATAACAACTTTCCAGCATTCCCGTGCTGGTTGCCCCATTAACTGTAAGCAATATTCTACAAGTTTATTGTTGCTTACATTCTACCCTGCTATTTCACTAACATCCTTGCTTATTACTGAGTAATAGAGTAAACCGATTAAGCAATTAGTAAATGAATCTAGCAATTAATCAACTAATCAACCACTCAACTACTCCCAGGGCCAAAGCTCCCAAGTTTCGATCCCTTATTCTCCTTCCCTGTAGTTTTAACTGTATATTTAACGTTAACTTTAAAGCACCTCCAGTGGCCCCAAATTTCCTGCCAGTTTGCTCTTCAGGTACTAGTCCGAATATTGAAACTGTTGCATTATGCTAGTCAATTCCTGTTCATCAAAGGTCACCGCAAGAAAGTATTTCCATCTCCGGAAGAAATTCTTAGTTAGCGTATCAACATTGTTTTCAGCATCCAATTTTTCCCTGATGAACAACATTTTTAATTCCACTGTGACACTCGAGATAGGTGGGGTGGAAGTAGTATTCCAGGATCGCATAATACATTGTCTGGCTGCCAACAGGCAGATGTGCAGCCAGTCCCTACCCCTGTGAGTCGGTCCATGGGGGTCCAATACGGAGTACTCAGGGATACTGAATAGGAACAACAGTGGGTCTAAGAGTGGAGGACCGAAGCGGTGTAAGTAGCCACACGCGTCCAGAATCGCACCATAGAGGGACAGGACCATAGACAGTGTGTTAATGAAGGGTGTGATTGTGACGACATGGTGATCAGTTTTATGAGTTAAATGTGTATTGGTGTTGAGTTATGTTTGAGTGCGTTATGCTGTGTGACCAGGTTATAGAAAGACTATCAGCACCATCCCTCGTTATCTCCCATTGTTCTCTGAGGGAGCTCAGAACAATGACATTCTGGCCAGGCCCCTGCTATGGCTGTCTGGAGCTCGTTACCAGGGGAAGCCCTGTGGTGTTGAGCAGACCCATTGTCTGAGAGGGGAGGGTGGATGTGATGGGATTATATTCTGATCTCATCACTTGCTGTATAAATGTTTGTGCAGTTTCTCAATAAACCAGAGTTTGTTTCACCTACACTCGAGCCTCGACTAGTGACTAGGGAAACTGGGAGCTAAGGATCTTCAGGTTGCAATATTTCCTCAGCAAGAAGAAGACAGCGGCAGACATACTCATCCTGAGTACGGGGGTCCGTCACATTGGTGGCAAGCGGTGGGATGCTCTTCCTTGCCTAAGGAGACATTCAAACCACCACCGGGACAAAGTTTTCTACTGAGATAGGAGAAGAGCCACAGTTGCCTACGGCCATGGAAGCGCTGGCCCAGCTCGACAATCCTGGTTCTGCCCAGGATATGCTGGGAAGGAGAGACGCTTTGCGCCGGGAGATCTGGAGGGAGACTCTTCAATTGCAGCAGCACTATTGTGGCAAGGTCCTCCCTACATCCGAGGAACGATACTGGCTGCAATGGGACCTGCGTTTGTCTTTCCTGGGAAAGCAGCCCCGGGAGGAATGGCTGTCAGAGATGGATTGGCTGCTCCAAACGGAACTGATGTTGGACTATGGGTATCGGGTGCTGCAGTGGTATGTCACCCAATTGTGTCCATGGCTGGAGAACAATGATCCCACAGAGGGCTATAACTTCGACAGCCCGGGACTTATATTTTTGGCTCCCAGGAGGATCCACAATTTGGGAGTGCACAGGGAGGACATAAGTGATTTTAGGGAGTTGGAACTCCGTTGTGAGCTCGGATTGAGGGCTGATTTGGACTTTTTACAAGAATGGGAGCTCGAACAGGCATACAAAAGACTGTTCGACATTGCTCAACTGCATGCCCCAGCAACCACAGAGGTCATGGAACTACTAGTCCCAGATGAAGAGCTGGCAACAGGGCAGAGTGCTGCTATCCTCTGCCCCGCACCCATAGCCCCCCTGAAGCTCCTGGGAGAGATGGCGGCCAACCCCATTTCCTCGTCACCAGCTTCAGACGTGGGGGACCTTATAGATTTGAATGCTGAGGAACCGCTGCCCCATCCACTCCCAGCTGAAGGACTGGCAACAGGGTTCCAGGAAGAGGAGGCAGACAGTTTCTCTCCCTAGCGGCTGAGTGAGTTCCAAGGAGAAGAGGTAGCCAACCTCTCTCCCCAACACCAGAGTGAGTTCCAGTGAGCTGGGGCAGGCAGCCCATCTCCCCAACAGCAGGCCGATGCAGTGGAACTACTAGGCCCAGCAGAAGATCTGACATCAGAGCAGAGCGCTGTTGACCTCTGCCCAGCACCGGCAACACCTCTGAAGCTCCAGGGAGCCAGGGCAGGCTGCCCCTTTCCCCCACAGCAGGTTGATGCAGAGGAACTACTGATCCCAGCTGAAGAGCTGGCAACAGAGTGCCAGGGAGAAGAGGGAGTCAACCTCTCTACCCAGTGGCAGATCAGCAGTCCAGGAGAGGAGGTGGTCGTCCTCCCTCCCCAGCAACAAATTGGGATACAGGAAGAGGAGGTGGTCGTCCTTCCTCCCCAGCAGCAGAGGCAGGATGTCCTTTGGATGGAATATGTGGACTTATGCGGCCTGACAAATGCAGGTCCAGACCATTTGGGGGACTGGGACCTAATTAGACTACCTTTGGTGGGGAAGAAATGTCATGGAACCCACCGTAACCTGGGCTCATGGAGGGGGCTAGCGGCCAGCCTCCTTCCCAGCAACTACGGACCTAGGATTTTGGAGACCCCCGTTGTTTGGTTGAGCCGGGTGTCCGGGGCCAATGGACGGCTGTTGCGGTGGAGCCTGGCCCTACAGACGTTCAATTTCATGGTCCAATGCTGGCCTGGGAGACACAATGCCAATACTGATGGACTATCTCGCCAAGTGGAGCTGTAGGGGTGACTGACATCATGGACATCCCCAAGTGGACCGTAGAGGGTCTCACCGGGTCTGCCATCCTTTCACATGGGGGAGCTATGTGACGACATGGTGATCAGTTTTATGAGTTAAATGTGTATTGGTGTTGAGTTATGTTTGAGTGCGTTATACTGAGTAACCTGGTTATGGAAAGACTATCAGCACCATCCCTCGTTATCTCCCATTGTTCTCTGAGGGAGCTCAGAACAATGACATTCTGGCCAGGCCCTTTGATATGGCTGTCTGGAGCTCGTTAGCAGGGGAAGCCCTGTGGTGTTGAGCAGACCGATTGTCTGGGAGGGGAGGATGGATGTGATGGGATTATATTCTGATCTCATCACTTGCTGTATAAAAGTTTGTGCAGTTTCTCAATAAACCAGAGTTTGTTTCACCTACACTCGAGCCTCGACTAGTGACTGGGGAAACTGGGAGCTAAGGATCTTCAGGTTGCAATATCTCCTCAGCAAGGAAGAAGACAGTGGCGGACATACTCATCCTGAGTACGGGGGTCCGTCACAGTGATGACCTGTGCAATTTTAATCCACATGACGCTGGACCCATTTCCATGCTACCCTTCAGAGCATTTCAGCACTCCCTGAGCCACCTGTTACCTCTGCATTCCTGAGCTCCCTAACGCTTCCTAAGCTGCCTGTTTTCCCAGCATTCCTGAGTACTCCAATGTTCCCTGAGTTGCCTTCTGCAATTATGAGCATTCAATATTTGCTGTGCCATCTGTGACCCCTGCATTCCTGAGCACTCCATCATTCCCTGAGCTACCTGTGACCCCTGCATTCCACCATTCCCCGAGCAACCTGTGACCCCTGCATTCTGAGCACTCCATCATTCCCTGAGCTACCTGTGACCCCTGCATTCTGAGCACTCCAACATTCCCTGAGCCACCTGTGATCCCTTCAATTCTGAGCATCTCAACATTCCCTGAGACACCTGTAATCCATTCAATTCTGAGCATTCTAGCTTTCCATGAGCCACCTGTTACCCTTGCATACCTAATCCCTCCAACATTTCCTGAGTCACCTGTGACCCTCACATTCCTAAGCACTCCATCCTTCCCTGAGCCACCTGTGACCCCTACATTCCATCATTCCCTGAGCCACCTGTGACCCCTGCATTGCTGAGAACTCCATCATTCCCTGAGCCACCTGTAATCCCTTCAATTCTGAGCATCCCAACACTCCCTGAGCCACCTGTGATGCCTTCCATTCTTAGCAGCCCAGCTTTCCCTGAGCCACCTGTGACCCCTGCATTCCTGAGCACTCCAATGTTCCCTAAGCCACCTGTGATCCCTGCAGTTCTGATCATTCCTACAATTCCTGAGCAACCTGCTACCCCTGCATTTAATAGATTCCCAACTTTCCCTAATCCACCTGTGACCCCTGCATTCCTAAGCACTCCATTGTTCCCTGAGCCACCTGTGACCCCCACATTTCTGAGCACTCCAACATTCCCTAAGCCACCTGTGACTCTTGCATTCCTGAGCATTCCAACATTCCCTGAGCCACCTGTAATCCCTTCAGTTCTGAGCATCCCAACATTCCCTGAGCCACCTGTGATGCCTTCAATTCTAAGCATTCCAGCTTTCCCTGAGCCACCTGTGACCCCCACATTTATGAGCACTCCAACATTCCCTAAGCCAACTGTGACCCCTGCATTCCTGCACACTCCTATGTCCCCTAAGCCACCTGTGATCCATGCAATTCTGCGCATTTCAACATTCCCTGAGCCACCTGTGACCCCTGCATTTCAGAGATTCCCAACATTCCCTGAGCTGCCTATGACCACTGCATTCCTGAGCACTTCAGTATACCCCGAGACTCTTGTTGCTACCTTCTTGTGATCCCAGCTCCTAGTGCTCTCAGAGTCTCACACCAGTAGCTCTCTGCCTAAGTTTGTTAGTATTTGGGGAAGTGACCTGGCGGCTGGGAGTCCAAACCTCTGCAAGTGGGTCCCATGTAAATACCACCTGGCCCTTTAGACTCCGTTCCTCAGTGGACCCAGTTATACACAGGGTAGGGCCTATCGCTGTAATCTGCAAAGTAAAACTCTTACTCTCAAACTCTGCCTATAGTAGCCTAGGAGGAGTTTTAGAGGAAGAGCCATCTGTGCTCTTCAGATTAATGCTTCCTGAAGGACCAAACTGTTGGAAATACAACAGCACAAACTGTACTGATATGATAATGTTCTGAGATGTAATATGTATTTTGAGCTGTAGATGGCAGTGTAGTGCTATGTTACTCTCTATGTGCATGCTTATCTATGATACACAGGAAGCAGTTTTTTTCTATCTACTGTATATGTTTCCTTCACAGTGTTGTATGCATGCATATTATCTTCTTCTAAACACATAACCAACACAAACAACCAGTAGTACTTATATAAGTAACTATTGTAGGCACTGATGTTATTGAATAACATTGCCTTTTCAAAGTGAACCTGTCACTGATGTGGGCATTTCAAACTGCCTCGGTTTGCATTCCATTTCAATTGTCAATATGATTGTTTTGACACGGGTTTTTCCCTATGGCTATGATGTTATAGCCAACATATTTATCTCCTGGATAATCCTGGCTTACAATAACTGAAGTCTTTTATTACTGGCTTGAAAAAGAAGATTTACTCTTTGAAACGCGTCGCCAGTCTCAGTTTCATCGAACATCGCCAGTCTCACTTTCATCGGACATCGAATGTATTGACACTCCTTCTCCCCGCTGTCACGATCGTGCGGCTAGCCTTTCCTGCAAACCACGCTCTGCCTTTCATTCCACACTAGCGCCTGGTGACCATCACCGCATTATCCACATGCTCCCGGCAGACATAGCACTCTTTGCTGCTGAGTGGAAGCCCGTGTCCTGACAGCTCCTTTGCCCCACAGGACACTCATCCCCCACACAGACAAACGGCATCTCCTGAGCAGCCGAACGCTCCACCACCATGGCAGCTCCTCTGCCGATTCGCACCCCCTCTCCAGTGAATCTCTTAGCAACAAGGACGCCATACCTCTTGGTCCAGGAGCACCTTCACACGTGCTGAATCCAGCCTGGTGCCCATCAGTAGAGACTCCAGCCTCCTCTACTCTTCCACCAACGCTCCTGTCATCAGGATAATCCACCAGGACCACTGCAACAGCAATCAACTGCCCAAGGATCACTCCCACCATCCGGGAGGCACACCGACCAGATTCCAATCCAACGGACGACCAGACCAGGACACCGCTTGCTGAACCACCACCAGCTCCTCATCGCACCTCCGTCGTTGACATCACACCTCCACCAACTCATCGGTGAGTTACAGAAGTCACTTTTTTGCCTGTGTTCATCCTCCAGCCTCACCACCTTTATTATTCCGTTTCCGTCCTTCGTACCCTGGTCCATCACGCCGCTGCCCAGTAAGGAAGGATACGACTTTGTCGCTCCACACCATCACACCACGCTCTCCTCCTCATCTGCATGTTGAAGCGAGTGCTCACCCCTCTACAGGTGATTTCAATACCACACACCCCCCGCCTCATCCCACCTTAGTCATTGCGCTAGGTCATGGTGCTACGTTCTCTACTTTTGTTTTTATTAAGTTAGTGCATCTTTAAATATTTTGCAGAGTGACACATTACAATAGATTGAAATAATAAAACTATCTCTTTTTTGTTGGCCATGCAATATTTTAAAAGCACCTGCGAAGATGGCAGGCTAGGATCAGCAGGTAGGTTGGTCTTTAAGTTCAGATCGTTTTCGGCAGTTGCTGTTATTCTTAAAGCTTTAATCAGGATTGTCAATGGAAAACGGAGTCATGACCTTTGGAATAAAGCATGGCGGGATTGAAGCGAAGCTGTGAATACTTTAAGCACTACTGGAAAGTTTTCCTGGCTCCACTGTAACAAAGGACCTTGATAATTCAATGAGTGGGAGCTGCAGTTTGCGGGCATCATTTGGAAAATCTATATTAGAACTTGTCTGAGCCGCATTGTGCTGACAAAAGTTAGAGATGAAATGCCAGCCCTGCTGTTCTGGCATTAAACACGCTCGCACACAATGAGAAGTCTGGAACCCCACTGATTCAGACTTCGCTTTCTGAAGTCTACTCTATAGAACTTTTCACAGAATATTTATTTGATAATTAAACCGGATAAAAAAAAAACCTCTTATTGACTAATATCAATTGATTGTTGAAAGACATAAACAGATAACTGGTGTTTGATAAACAGCTGGGAACTTTCCGTTGTGAAGATTAGACTTGAACTCGACCTGGCTGAAGGGCAATTTTCAGGATTATTTTTTTTTTGCTTAAAGGGAGCCTATTTATAAACAAAATGGAGAATTATTCACTCTGCGGCTCTGTGAATGTTAATTCTGTGCGAATAGAGGCAAAAACTAACATTCTCAGTATATTCTCTTTTCAAGTCAAATGTAACATCAGGAAAATACCACATTATGGCCAATAGATGGCAGTGAGGAGCATAGTATTTATTTCTTAAAGTGACACTTAACTCAGGAGTTAAATCTTAAAACAATATTCATGTACTTTAACTATTAACAAAGATGTATCTTATTTGTGTATCACTCGGCTGTAGATCCTCAAATCATCTCTGAATTGGTGCTGACACTGTCCTTCCTTCTAGAGGGTGGCTACTTTTGTTCCCCATAATCCCTGTGTGTCTTGTAAAGTAGTCACTCCCGGGATGGACTACAATCTTATATTTAGTTTACTAATTTGTATTAAGACTGTAGTCCATCATGGCAGCCAGCTTGGAACAGTGATTCCAAATATATACAGTATACCATACTACAACAACAGATAGTGTCCATAAACAAGATATATAATATAAAGAGTCCCGAGCAGGAATGTATAATAACATTGTGATGTGATCCAATTATCATAGGTGTGTCCCAGAGCTTCACTCCACACATCCAAATGATCAATGGACAAACGTTCATTGCAAAGCCGTGCTCCCGAATCCACACTTAGTTCTGCTCACCTTCTAATATGGACCGTAACAAAAGTATTTCAGTATGGTTACTCGAGTAGTCCTGTTTTAAAACCATTTTGTCGGTATTGGGTCAGAAAATAGGATTTTAATGTGAGTAGTTTTTTGATTTTAAATAAATGTTTTCAAAACAGGACTACACATTGGGGGGGATTTATCAAAATTGGAGCAGACAAAATCTGGAGCAGTTGCCCATAGTAACCAATCAGCTTCTCACTTCAGTTTGCTCAGGTAAGATTTGAAAATTAACGTGTCTTCATCTTCTTTTCTGAGTACAGTATTACCATAGGATCTGAGAGATATCTTGCTACTGAAGTGGATCATTGTCCCTACAGTGTGCTGAGATCGATACTACCCTGTTTCCCCGAAAATAAGACCTACCCCGAAAGTAAGACCTAGCACTATTTTTCAAGATTCCTGTAATATAAGACCTACCCCAAAAATAAGACCTAGTTTGGCGGTAGCATGTGAGGGGGAACTTGAAGAGCAGGAGAGATGGTATCAGCCTGCAGGGATATACTGTATTAAGGGGAGGACAGGGGACTACCTCCGGCCAGCGCAGTGACAGGGCGCACACCATTACCATACTTCACCAACTACTGTCCCCGAAGGCACTGCTTAATGTAATGGTACTGTACTGTACTGTATTGTGTACCGGTAAATGGTACCATACTTTACTGCGCTGTCCCTGATGGCAAAGCATGCCGGCGCTGTAGAAAGCAAGGCTGCGGCAGCGGAGGGAGCAGAGCCGCATTAGCAGATACTTCCTCTATAGCGCCAGTATGCTTTGAATGCCTGCTGGAAGTGATGTGTTTTCTGTTCTTTCCAAGGTTCCTTCCTCCGTTGAAAAACAGGAATGTGCACATAAAGTGTAGGAATGTGTTCTTCTGTTTCCGTACTTGCCAACATTTTAAAATAATTGATTTGGTCCTGAGGTGACTGAAGCCAGCTAGCCGAGGTCATGTGTTCCATCAGGACCCTTTGAAACCACGATGGTATGTTTAATAAATTGGTTTATGTAATACTTTTTGTATCAAATAATCTTTAAAGCTGAACTCTAGGTGAACTGATAAACACACACAGGTGAAATATGTACCTGGTTAGTAAAGGATTTTTTTAAAGGAGAACTATGAGGTGAGTGAAAATCACTCATCCTCATAGTTCGAGCCGACTTGTGACAATGAAACTGTCACACATCAGCTCAATAGATTGGGAAGTGAGAGAACACATACCGTCGCTCGCTCACTTCTCGATCCTGTCACTGTAGAGAGTGGTGACTGTCAATCACAGCTCCCTGCAGGGATTCCCCCTCCCCGCTACGATCCTCCAGCGCTGACTGGAGGAGGGGCGGTGAGGGGGCGGGCACAGCTGGCTCTGCCTCTAGATAGGCAGAGCCAGCTGTCACTTACCCACAGGGGCGGACTGGCCTGGGGGGCAGGGTGACAATTGCCCCCCGGGCCTCTTCGATGCCGTCACAAACGGCCCCTTGACCCCTGCTGCCACCTGCACCCGGCTGCCTGCTGCATCCGATGCGGCTCTGTGATCGGCACGACCGCTGCTCCTCAAGGGGGTGCTCGGGAGGCCCCAGCGGGCGGCCCTCTAACATGTCTGATTAGAGGGCCGCGTCTACCTGGTCCAGCTAGCCCGGATCACCTCGGTATGCAATCCGGGCTGGCTGGATCAGGCAGATGCAGTCCTCTAATCAGGCGCTGTAGAGGGCAGCCCGCTACTGCATTCCGAGGTCCCCCTTGAGGACCGTGCGGCCGCCAATCGCAGAGCCGCATCGGATGTGGGCCGGCCGGCCGGGTGCAGGTGGCAGAGAGTCGGCGTGGGAGGGAGCCACTGCAGCCACAGCACAACCAGGGTCCATGGAGCCCCCACTGACCACCAGGCCAAGGTAAGGTGACACAATTTTAAAAACAAAATCCGGGGACATTTTATCCCCGGGAACATAAAATAAACCTTCTTTTAAAAATAAATAAATATTCACCTGATCCCTGCATCCACCAAAAGTGCCGCCACCAGTCTCCCACGTTGTTAGAAGCAGCATACAGCGTGTGCTGGTTACTACTTAAACCGGCGCGCTGTGTGCAGCTTCTGAGAAGATACGCTATTAGCAACAACTAATCGACTAAGTCGATTATAATCGATGATTGAAAACGTTGTCAACATTTTCAATCATCGATTAATCAGCTTTCGATTAGTTGTCCCTGTTCACGGCTTCACACACGCCGCGTGCCGCACCTCCTCCCTGCCTCACGCTTGCCACTGCCAGACCTGCCCACCCGAATCCACGCTCCACACGCCGCACCTCCTCCCCGCCTCACCATTGCTGCTGCCAGACCCGCCAGCCCGCATCCACACTCCAGACGCCACACCTCGTCCCCGCCTCGCGCGCACCGCCCACATCCACGATGAGCACAGGGATGCGGGGAGAAGAAGAAGTAAGGAGGAGCATGTGTGATGGGACGACAGCCGCTGACAGACAGGCCCAATCTCAGAAGCAAGATGCTGGGAGACTGCTCAGGTAATCCTACATGCCCCCCCACATGGTGCTCTATAATGTATTGCTGGGATAGTGGGATTTGTATTCCTCTATAGCTGATGGTACATTGTGCTGTATATTATACCATCAGCTACAGAGGACTATAAATCCCAGCAAAACATTATACACTGTATGTATAATGTATTGCTGGGATTTGTTGTATTCCTATATAGCTGGTGGTATTCTGCATTGCGCTGTATAGGGGACTACAAACCCCAGCAATAATACATTATACAGCGCAATGCGGATTCCACCAGCTATAATGTACTATTGCTGGGATTTGTAGTCCTCTTTAGCTGATGCTGTTCTGCATTGCTGTATAATGGTATTGCTGAGAATTGTAGTTCTCTATAGCTGTTGGTAGTCATTATTGCTGGGATTTATTGTCTGCTATAGCTGATGGTATTCTGCATTGTTGTGTAATGTATTTCTTGGAATTATAGTTCTCTGTTGCCAATGCCATTCTGCAATGCTGTACAATGTATTTCTGAGTTAGTGGCAGAACTACCAGGGTTGGAGCAGTCATGCACACGCACAGCCCTGACAAGGCATCCCTCCACTACCAGTGTGCTTTACATTTCATAAACCGATAGATACATTCACACTACTGTTACATGGATGGCAAAAGTGGCAGACAGGGGCGGGGAGAAGGCAGAGGAAGTGGGAGAGCGGGAGGGAGGCCAAGTTGCTGCACCATGGGCCTCTGGGTTGTACTTGCCCCCTGGGCTAAAAGTTGCCAGTCAGCCCCTGCTTACCCAGCTGGGTGGATCTCGACAGTATTGTCGGGAAACCGTCCCGGCTGTGGCAGTCTCTGTATACCGTGAGCTGTTGCTCGCAATATACTTTGCTTTGGGTGACGGGAGGACGCTAGTTTATGTCCTCCCTTGACCCTTAGGAGAACTATGGGGAAAAACACTTACCCCATAGTTCTCCTTTAATTCTGTCTGTTCATTCCTAATGGTACCACACACCATTGTCAGCCTGGAGACCACCAGACATTTCTTTGCTGCAGGTAATACAAAAGACTTATGAGGTCACCCCCTGGCAAGTGTCACTTGAGTCACCCCCAATTTCTGCTGCTTGTGCTGCTTCTTTCTCCTAGTCTGAGTCCTGGGTCTCTTCCTCAGGATGACATAATGATCCTGAGAAAGGGACACTGTGGGGCCCTGAAACATTGATTATGCATTATGTATGTATATGTAATGCGATGTGAATAAAACATGTTATCACATCCATGGAGTGCTGGTGACTTCTCTTCTACATAGTTTATAATATGAGATCTAAAAAAATGGCCTCATATGGTGGTCATGTTTCTGGCAACTCTGACTTGGTATTGATGAACCACTTATATTGATATACAGTGTGTGTGTGTGTGTGTGTGT
>NW_017307399.1:385814-386736 GCF_000935625.1 Nanorana parkeri | reverse complement strand
AGCAGATTCTACCGTGAAAGGCGTCGACACAGGGTCATCTACACTGATTTATGTTTATGATGTGCAGCAGCTCTGCATCAAGTGTTATATGTTGTGAATGCCAAAGCATATGATTTCATGAGTAAACTGCACTTGGTTCTTATCTGGAATATAAATAAAACTCTATATTTGTATTTATATAGTTAGAGTTTTTAAAGTAGTATCAAACATGTTTCCATTTTTCCATTAATGAATCCAGATCATACAAATATACATTGCCCAGCAAAATGATTATTTTTTTTTTTTTTGCCCAACCACTTACAGACATCATGTTTCCAATCTCTCAGTTTGGCTTCCCTGAACTTCTTGTCCAGTAAAAGATCACAAGGTAGAGCACAGTCTCCATCAGCTGTCCATCTACTAGCTTAAAAGAGAAGTACTGGGAGACTAAAATCAACTCTTTCCAATCCTTAGAGATGGCAGGGGACACTGAAGTTGTCATACACCTGCTCTATAGACTGAGAGCTGAGGGATCACTAACTGGTGGTCACTCAGCTCATAGCCTTCTCCATGCAGAAAGCAGAGACTGTCAGTCACTGTTCCTCGCATGGACTCCCCCTCCCCTCTCTGTTACTCCAGCACTCATTGGAGGGACAGATAGGGGAGGGGGCGGGACAGCCAGCTTTGGCTCTAGAGAGGCACAGCTAGCTGTCAGTCAGTCAGCTAGGTGGTTCCTGACATTATCATCATCTTTCCTGGCTGCAGCATGGCTCTGCGCTCTCAACAAATAGCAGGCAGTAGCTTTCTAGATGCTGACTTTGGGTCACAGGAGGAGGACGTTAGTAAATATACTCCTGTAACCCAAAAGAGGGCTAAAGCCAAAAAAAGGTTTGGCTGTAGTTCTCTTTTAAAGAAGGGAGGAGGAAGATGGGTGAAGAGAGGA
>NW_017307399.1:364782-385712 GCF_000935625.1 Nanorana parkeri | reverse complement strand
GGGGGGGGGGGGAGGGGGGGGGGGGGGGGGGGGGGGGGGGGGGGGAGTGTCTTGCCTTGCCACCCTAATACAGGATATCAGGACCAGTGCTCAGGGGACCAGCTGATTCTACAGGAAGCTAAAACTTTTAACCATCAAGGAGCAGCATTCCTTGTAAGTGATGTCATCAGAATCTGAAATAGCTTATAAACAGTTTGACTTTAATATCACTTTAATGCCACAATAAAAAATCCCTTTTTTGCAAAAGCACAAGAAATATATATTATGGGATGTTATGAGGTGAGTGAAAATCACTCACCTCATAGTTCTCCTTTAAGAAATAAAAATAAATCATTACAATAAAGTAAATCACTACAACATGGAACATTCCACTCTTTACGTGTTAGCTATTTTTATTTTAGTCCTCGCCATAATAAATACTGAAAGAAAATACATACCAAAACCACGTTGCATGTCCTTTATTAGATCTAACACTGTGCATATTGAATATACAACAAAGCAAAAAGTGAAGTAAACCACTACAAAATGAAGAAAAAAAAGACAAATGAGAATAAAAGAACGTTCATTTTGTTTCAATATAACACCCTCGCATGATAAACTCACTGAACAAACACAAAGGTACAGCGTGCACTTATTGTGACATGTGCAGCTATTTGGTATGATAAAGCAAAGCTAGATGCCACCCTACTGACACAAACACAGCTACATTTAGCTGTACAATATGCAGTGTAGCAAAACAGCTCCTTGTTCTTAAATTCCCCCGTAGGGGGGTTCCCCAGAACATGCAATTTTACCTTAAAATAGAAAATTCGCATATTTCAGCAAATATATAATTTGTGCACAACGAGGAGAAAATTACTTTGCTTCTATTATTTATGGGGATACTAATTACACTTTTTGATACATCCATAACAAAGCCAGACGCAGCTGGGATGCAGCTCTTGAATGTTCGCTATATATATACAGTTACTGAAGTGAAGCTCTTCACAGTGCCTAGGGTGATATTTAGGAGTGCTGTGATGTTCCCATGATTGTCCCTTTCATTTGTACCGGGCTTCAGAGTCACGGAGGAAATAACTTGTTGGGAAATACAGTATGGCCTGGGTTTTGTTTCCTGGAGATTCTGCTTATTTCAGCTCTGGTTGAAGTACTTTTAGAAAGGAAGATGCACCAATATGCATGATATAAAAAGTTGACTCAAAGTGTCTGTGTGCCATTATGTAAAGTGTTGCGTAAAAATAGTTGGCACTCTATAAATACCTGTAATAAATACAAATATTAAAACGAACAAGGAACTTAATTTTTTCCTTTTTGTACTTTTAAAGTGACACTAAACTCAGGAGTGAAATCTTAAATATATTCCGTGCCTTAAAGTGACATTAAAGTCAAAAGTCCCCCCCCCCATAATGCTAATGTAAGGACTTACCTTAAATGATGTCTCTTAATCCCATCTTCTTCTTCTTTCCTGTAGTTTTTAGCTGTCCCTCCAGCGCTGGTGCGAATCTCCGATCCAGCGCTGACTCCTCTGTCCTCCTCTTCTCTCATGTCCCACGGTTTCTGTGCGGGTGCATGCTGCTCCATAGACTTACCTTATGTCTCTCCTCGTCTCCCGGCCGAACATCTGAACTGAGCATGTGCCCGCCCAAAGATCCTTTGCGGCCGCCCGAGACATTTTCAGATGTTCGGAAGGGAGATCGCTGTGGAGACTCAGGTAAGTATTAAACCTTTTAAAACGTTTTTTTTTATCGTTTTGCATATATCTACTGCTTGCCAGCAGTAGATATATGCAAAAGCATGCAAGGGTTTAATAACCCTTTAACTTTTACCAAAAATTTATCTTATTTGTGTATCACTCGGCTGTAGATCCTCAAATCATATTTGAATTGGTGCTGACACTGTCCTTCCTTCTGGAGGGGGGCTACTTTTGTTCCCCATGGTCCATGTGTATTGTAAAGTAGTCACCACTCCAAGCTCACTCCCGTAATGGACTACAATCCCAATACAAATTAGTAAGCTAAACATGTTATCTTACAGTGAGGCTAGCCCCGTACTGCAAGGGTTAAGTGCTCATTTTGTCTAGGGAGCTTAAATAGCAAAGTTATACTTACCTGAGCCATAATCCAGGCTTGCTCTTAGACCGGTCCCTTCAGCCTCGCTGCTCCTCCGTTCCATTCATATAAGGTCCTGTGAGTCATCACGTCCAGTACAGTGTAGTGGACGAGATGACTCACAGGACCTTAGACCTTAGAATGCCGGGGGATATTCCATCGCTGGAAAAGAGGAGGAGACATGATGCAGGGAGCGGTGTAAGAGCAAGACTGAGTCGTGGTTTGGATGAGTATAACTTTGTTATTTTTGCTCCCTAGACAAAACAAGCACTTAACCCTTGCAGTGCAGAGGTAATGTCACTGCAAGGGATAAGATTTGATTTGTCTGGAGTTCTGCTTCTAGGTACCAGAACTGTGTGAACAATATAAAATGGGGACTAATGAGTGCAAGTAATAGATTAACTTCTTGGGTTAGTACCAGTGCAAGGCAAGTTGAGCCGCCCCAGAAAACCGTACTTCCACAATGAAAAAGCAGACACGCAATGGGAATCAAACACAATTTGCCTTTTAGTAGATGTTCATAAAGCAAATACAAAGAGATTTCCGGAATTGCTTCTTTCCTTGAGCTGGACAAAGCTAGCTGGAAGTGTATTACAGGAGTACATAGGATATCTCTCTCTTGTTTGAAATTTTCAAGTCCACCTTTAGGAACTTCAGAATGAGCGACTGAGGCAGAAAGATGAAAACCTGCAGCATTGTCGGAAGGGACCTTCTGAGAAATACCCAAAATTGTCATCATCACTCAGTACTTATAAACCGAGGTCCAAACACGTACCACAGAAACGTAAATAAATAGCGGAACGATTTATAAAATGTTCCTAGACGGAGACAATCTTTTTAAAGAGCCTCCATTATTCTCTTCTAAAAAGGAACGGCAACTGCGGATGCTGTCATGAAAGCAGACATCATACCACAAAAGAAAAGCCTTCTTATGTTATAATAAAGAAATGTCCATGTCTTCATTGTGGCAGCTACAATGGCAGGGGAAAGTTTCACAGCCTGCAAAAAGTACGGGGAAAGGTTTTCAAGCACGCCTCTCTGAGTCTGTAAAATAGGCTGAAATGGCCTTGTGGGCTGGAATACGTCGATCAAACCAGCACAGGAATTAAATGGTAAACTATAGCCGGCTTTTCAGATGTTAAAATGTATAATCCTATCTATATGTCTGTCTGTCTGTCTGTCTGTATGTCTATCTATCTATCTATCTATCTATCTATCTATCTATCTATCTATCTATCTATCTATCTATCTATCTATCTATCATTATATAGGATTTATATAGCGCCAACAGTTTGCACAGCTCTTTACAATATAAGGAAGACATTACAATTACAGTACAATTCAAGACAAGATGGTAAGGACGGCCCTGCCCGTGAGGGCTTACAATCTAAAAGGGAGGGGCAAGCGATACATGGAGGTAGCTGTGTGGGGATGAATTGTTTGAGTACATGATGGTACAGTGGTTTGGTTGAGGTGGGATAGGCTTCCCTGAAGAGATGAGTCTTAAGGGATCGCCTAAAGGCAGTCAGAGTGGGAGATAGATGGACAGGTTGGGGTAAAGCGTTCCAGAGGATGGTAGAGGCTCTAGTGAAGTCCTGGAGGCGAGCATGGCAGGAGTTGACGAGGAAGCTGGAAAGCAAAAGGTCTTTGGAACAGCAGCGGGGACGGTTAGGGTGATACTTTGAGACAAGGTTTGATATATAACCTGGGGCAGAGTTGTGGACGGCTTTGTTATGGCATTGATGGCATTGTTAATATTTAGAATTGTATCCTTTGGTCTATTGGAAGCCAGTGCAGAGATTGGCAGAGGGGGGTAGGGATGGAAGCCAGTGCAGGGATTGGCAGAGGGGGGTGGAGGATGGAAGCCAGGACAGGGATTGGCAGAGGGGGGGGGGGATGGAAGACAGGGCAGGGATTGGCAGAGGGGGGGGGGTGGCAGAGGGGGGTGGAGGATGGAAGCCAGTGCAGGGATTGGCAGAGGGGCGTGGAGGATGGAAGCCAGGGCAGGGATTGGCAGAGGGGGGTAGGGATGGAAGCCAGTGCAGGGATCGGCAGAGGGGGGTGGGGGATAGAAGCCAGTGTAGGGATCGGCAGAGGGGGGTTGCAGACACTGAGCGGTTGGTCAGGTGGATGAGTCTAGCAGCTGCATTTATGATGGACTGAAGGGGGGATAGCCTGTGTAGAGGTCAGCCAATGAGGAGGGAGTTGCAATAGTCAGGACAAGAGATAACAAGTGAGTGGATGAGTAATTTTGAGGTATCATTGGCGAGGAAGGGGCGTATTTTGGATCTATCTATCTATCTATCTATCTATCTATCTATCTATCTATCTATCTATCCTGTAAATATGTAGATGGTGGCAGCCATGCTTGCTCATTACATATGGGGGATCTGATTCCTGTTTAGTACTGCTACACTGGTGGTGGCCAACTCCGGCCCTCCAGCTGTCCCATGAGGCATTGCAGGACTGACAGTCACCGGCATGACTCCCAGAAGCAGAAATATGTTGAGATTTGTAGTTAAAGCACAGCTGGAAGGCCAGAATTATCCACCCCTGTGCTTCACCGTGGTTATACCCCACTATTCCTCTTAGTACAAGCCTATTAGTCTGTTATGACTCATTGAAAATAATAGACTCTGCATCACATTTAGTAAAAGAGGAATTTGACCCTTGTCTTAGAAATGACGACAAAGACACCCTTAGAAAAGTTTAGTAATGACAATCTGCAAACAGATATGTGTCGATAATTGCAGGTTTTTGATTCTTTCTATACCTTATTTTTCATTTCCTCCTCCTCTTTCTCACGGTGGCCAATATGCTATCAGATGGGGGACTTGTAAGCCCCCCTACATGATAGCAATTAAAGTAAAAAAAAAAAACAGTTTTAAAAATAATATTAAATAAATTAAATGTAAAAATAATTTAAAAAAAGTTTTAAAATTATTTAACTGCTATTCTGCAAATATTCATTCATCAGATTAAATTCCCCTGCGAGTACGCGCGTCGCCAAGTAAACACGCTTCGGGTGCGCCTACGTACGAAAACGTAGATTGCGCTACACGTGTTGGATATCGCCGCACACACCAGAGTGAGAGCAATAATTCTAGGGCCAATGTTTATACTCATTATAAGTATAAACATTATACTTATAATGTTTATATGAGGTTACTCGTTGTAACCTCATCTTTTATATTTTATATTAAAAATGGGTGTTTAATTGTGTTTTGGGGCATCTAACATTTTGTGGTTTGATAATACGTTGCTCTAATATCATGCAACATAAAAATGTTAAACCGCCACCATTTTATTCTACAGGGTCTTGGCTTTCAGAAAATATATAATGTCTGGGGGGCGGGTTGAAGTCATTTTCAAACCTAAAGTGTGGATTACCGTATTTTGCGGTCCATAAGGCGCACCTGACCATAGGACGCAGGGAGTGTAGGGTTCTGTGGCAGCGGTAGTTAGTGACAGCTTAGACAGGTGGCGCTGTGATTACAGCGCCATGGTCTCAGTGATCACACAGTGCAGACGAAGAACGGACGCTCTTCGTCTGCTCTACGGGTTCTTTGGGGAGCTCCTATGCCGTGGTCATAGGTCCCCCAGAGGAGCGGGGGCCCCCGAAAACCACGGCAGGGGGTCCCAGACACAATCCCCGCTCGATTTGATACAGGTGATCTGATTAGATCACTTGTATTAAACAAGCAGCGGCTCCCACTGTACATTTAGCTCTGCTTGTCTGGAGCAGGGCTAAATGTACAAAAAACTACTCGCCCAGCACCCTAAACTGTATGTCCTGGGTGTTGGGCGATAGGGATTCGCTCCATTAGACGCACAGACATTTTTGCCCGCCTTTTGGGGGGAAAAAAGTGCGTCTTATGGAGCAAAAAATACGGTATATCATGGGTACATAAAACGAAAAAAAAAGGCCCTCGGTCATTAAGGGGATAAGGAGAATGAGAAACAATCCTTGCGCCCACTTAAGGACGGATCAGCAGCTGAGCATTTTGGTTACTTTAAGAGCTGAGTATCAGATCAAAGAAGGTTTTTGTTGGCGCAGATCAATAACGGGATCACTAAAACAAAATGAAAAAGCTGCTACAGAAAGAAACATTTTGGATGGTCACTTCACATGGCGTGAAATGGCACGCCATAAATGAGCAATGCCACTTCACCCGCTTTCTGTATCCACTTGTAACCGGATTGTTACCTTTGTGCGGTCTGATATAACGAACCTGCCAGCAGTATTTTTTATGTTTCATGTTTCCTTCCTGCAGGGAGTGAATTAGGACTGTTATTAAATTTAATCTGATGAATGAATATTTGCAGAATAGCAGTCTCCACGGAGGGTGTGTAGGATATTCTATGTTGTAATTGCTTAAATGTGCTTCATGCATCTTACTTGTTGCTCCCTTAAGGCTGAACTCAGCTAAATACGCAAATGAAATATGTATAACGGAGCCGTTTTACCTGCACAAAGGGTTTGTGTTTCTGTCTATCCAGTCCTGCGCTTTACACAGCTTTGCCACACAGCACACCCCCATCTGGCAGGCAGTAGAGATTATATTTTAGCAACACTTACAGGTCCTGTCTCTATCCCAACCTGTGACCAGGCAGTAAAAGGACTCCTGCACTCCTCCTATTAGCATGCTCCTTGTACTGAAGCACCGCTGATTGTCTCTTCCCTAGTCTGAGCAATGCTGCAGAGTAGACTGCAAGATGCTGATAGCCAATCAAATGCAGGTACTTATAGTGCTTGCATTTAAAAAGATATTGTCCCTTTCCAAGCTTGCGACTGGACAGTAAAAGGAGAAGCAGCAGACCGTTGAGCTCTCTTCTATGTCACCCTCATATCAGCGTGCTCTTTATCCTGCAAACAGAACTGATTGGCTCACTGTGCTTTCCTAGTAGCTAGTCTTTTACTGTTTACTTATGTTAGATAGAAAGAAACTGCGCTAGGAATCAAATAACACTTGTAGCGCCCTCTAAAATGTCGCTATTCAATTTAGAGATACCTGGACTGTAATCAGTCTGGATACTGATTATACAGAGCTCTGCATTCTATAGGTGTCCCTGAATCTGCTGGATTGATTGCTCCTCCTGTTGCTAAGGAAAAGGGAGCCTTGGCATACAGTGAGGGAGGATCCACCCTCAGGTTATGACTATGCACCTGGCCCTGGCCAATCCCTGAGTAGGATGACTCAGAGGCAGGGTTGAGGGCAGGTAATAAAAGGTCTGGGGACACTGTGCAGAGCTCTCTTCCCCTAGTGGCCTTGCCCTAGGAGGACTGTGTGTGATGCAGGAAACTGGCCTGGGCCTCAGCACATGGCAGGTGCTGAGGGACCTAGAGGCCTAGGATACACTGATACTTTGCTGGGCCCATACACGTGGCAGGTGATGGGTGCCTTGTTCTAAGAAGATACTACCACTAAACTGGAGTGCTCCTTGGCAGTTGCAGATGCTGAGGGCACAGAGATTCCAGATCCTGTTGCTAAGGAAAATACCTGATGGAAGCTGGGTCGGGGAGGAGTCCGCTTGTTGAGGGGTACCGCAGAGGAGCTGGTGCGAGCGTCCGTCTGGGACCCACAAGGGAGATCCCACACCCTATTCCAGGTATCTGTTCACAGTACTACTACTACTACTATTGGTCCCTGGGACCAGATCGCAGTGATTTCAGCCTTAGCGGTTGCTAGGGGAGAAAGCTGTCCTCAGAAGTATTTGCAAATGGCATCCTACAGACCCTAAACCCTCTCTCTCCTATTGATGTTGCAAATAAATACCCTAAAAAGACCCTAAGACTCGAGCCGTTCTGTCCGTGAGTGTCGGTGTGCTGTTGCTGATCAAAGGGGACCGGTAGCTGGAACCAACAGGTAGGAGAACCTATTTCAATATTGAGCGGCTCCTTAGGGGGTGAGCGCTACACACTCTAAGAGCAGCTGTGCTTAATAGGTGAGTACACCCAAAATAGGAAAAAAGAAAATAGCACTGCGCTTCAAACTCAAAAATTATATTCCTAAAATGTGAAAAAAATAGTATAAACTGTGAAATTGTCACAAACGGATACACAATTTTGTGTCATACACAACACCTGTGTTGCACAATGCCTGTGCTGATGAAAAAAAAAAAACACGTGCTAGTACATCTCATAAAATGTGTACATATAGAAAATCCTGTGTTGAATCTCACAAGTGATGTATAACTCCCACCTAATCTGCATAACCATGTGTGAAGTTCATTACTTCTGGATACAATAAAGTCCTTGTATGTGAGGAAATATCTTCCTGCTTTTATAATCAATTATGAATCAATTAAGCGCACACTGCCCGTTCGGCATTGCGGTCATCGGAAGCCCGCCCCTCAGGGGGGCGTGGCTTGCGATCATGGCAAGTACGATCTGCCTGTCCAAGATAGGCAGATCGTAAGTTTTTTTAAGTACCTCACAACCCTCGCAAGACAAAAGTCTTGCGAGGGTTGAAAGGTGTCTGCCCAGCATTACAGTTTAAAGTTCTATCCCTGGTGTCAGCAGCTTCTGATTGGCCGGAGCTTCCTCAGTTCTATCTGAAGACAGCAGATAGAACACTAAAACATAAACAGCTTGCTCGCCCCCAGGCAAATTCATATTTTACAATGTGAGGAGAGAGTGTGTGTGTGGGGGGGGGGGGGGGCGAAAAAAAATAACGATCAATTAAGAAAACCAGGATCAAGCTTATTGATTCTTCCCCAACAACAGTAATGTGTTGAAAGTGCCCATAAACATTTATTTTAATGATTATACTGTGATTAGCTTTACATCATGAGGCTGATTTATAACGCGTTTGCACAGCCTATTGCTGTGCAAATGGTGTTTGCAGCTCATTACTGCCACTAGATGGAGCTGAGGAGCATAAGAATTTTATTTTATTGCTTACATTATCTTGATGGGTGTCCATCAAGATGATGTTCCCTTACCCCATGTCACAGAGACATAGCAAGAAGTGGGTGGAAATTCCCAAATGTTGAGGATATCCCAGATGCCCCTCTATTAGTACAGATTATAGAGGCCCCTCTATTATTATAATATAGGATTTATATAGCGCCAACAGTTTGCGGATCGCTTTACTAAATAAAGAAGACATTACCATCACAATACAATTCAAGACAAGATGGTAAGGAAGGCCCTGCCCCTGAGGGCTTACAATCTAAATAGGAGGGGCAAGTGATACATGAGTAGGTAGCTGTGTGGGGATGAATTGTTTGAGAAAGTGATAGTTCAGTGGTTAGGTTGAGGTGGTATAGGGTTCCCTGAAGAGATGAGTCTTAAGGGATTGCCTAAAGGCAGTCAGAGTGGGAGATAAACTGAGAGGTTGGGGTAAAGAATTCCAGTGTATGGGGGAGACTCTAGAGAAGTCCTGGATGTGAGCATGGAAGGAGTTGACGAGGGAACTGGAAAGCAGGAGGTCTTGGGAAGAGCGGAGGGGACGGTTAGGGTGATATTTTGAGACAAGGTTGGAGATATAGCCGGGGGCAGAGTTGTGGATGGCTTTGTAAGTGACTGTTAATATTTTGAATTTTATCCTAAGGTGCTAAGGTGACTAACAGATGGATGGTGCCGTCACATAGACCAAGTCAAAGTGCAAAATGTCACCAGCACAGCGGATGTATCAAAAATAGGGACATTAATTGTCACAAACAGATGTGATGTTTCGGGGGCCCCAAGGACCCGTTATTTAGACAGTAGTGGCTTTGAAGGCGAGCACAGAGTAGGTTTCTAGAGCAAAAATGCACAGTGCAGTCCACAGTGGGAGCTTGCTGCCTAGGGTGACAACGCTGCTCTTACATAGACACACATCTAGGGAGCAATGTCACCCTGGAATGGAAAGCCTCAGAGAAGGCACTTAGTGGCAGAGTTACCATACAAATAAAAAAGAATCCAACTCATTAGTGTCAGGCACACGTAGCCCGCTACTAGATGCTTAGGGTAGTTTAGAGAGCTAAGGAGGGGGCAGGGCAGGGGTTAAATAATCAGGGTACTTGGCATTTAAGAAGGCATTCTGCAAATTGTATAATGTGCATTCTGCAGTATCATGCATTTATATGGGCATGGAACGCCATGTTGATGTTTCAAATACCTCCTAAACCCTTGGTTCTCAACTGGTGGGTCGTGACCCAAAAGTGGGTCGCGACCCCATGTTCAGTGGGTCACCACGTGCCTTCCACTTTTCTAGGTGAGAAACTCCTCAGCCTCCCCCCTAGCGCAGCACCGTCAGTTCTCACCCCAAACAGCCGTTCAAAATATGCTGCTCGGCCCTGCATGTCAGCTTGAGGTGGGGTGGGCTGGAATTATGGGCAAAAGGGAGCGCCATCCATACGTACATTGCTTACAGCTCCCACGTGTGCCCTGTAGAGGTGCCTGGACTGAGGTCACACTCTGGCTCCCGGCATCTCTACAGGGTGCGCAACATAGCTGTACAAGCAATGCACATATGGATGGAGCTCTGTCACAGCACAGCAGTCCACACTGGCCTCCAGGCTGAGGATCCACTCCACTTCTCATAAGGTAGAGAGACTGGGTGGATCTTAAAAAAAAGAAACATTTTTGCAGTGTGTATGCATGTGTGTGTGAAAACGTCTGTCTGAGTGTGTGAGATCTTGTCTGTTGTTGCGTGTGTCTGTCAGTGTTTTTGAGGGTCCATTCACACTAGTACAATGCGTTAATCACACAGTCCCATGCGATTAATTCACTGCACCATGCAATCGCACCTACTGCGCATCCTGTTTTGACACCCCAAATGCACCTCCCACCCACAGTCCAATAGCCTGCATCCAATCACCAGGTACTGCAATGCCGTGCGTTCCTTTGCTGTGCGACTTGGGTCGCGTCTCAATGGCCAAGGACAAATGTGGGTCCTGAGGTTACACATGTTGAGAACCACTGTCCTAAACCACTGTACAGGTACAACAACTTCTTACTAATCCACCGCCGCAGACAGATACAACGAATTTCCAAGACTTTCCTAAAACATCTCTTTCAGGTGTTCCATTATGCAACAATATTGGTTAAGTACTTCATGTGTCTGATTGCAATTTGCAATAATGAGTAATTAATTGTGATGAATTAAAAAATGGATAATGGGAGCTGGAATTCTTCACTTTCCTGACGATTCGAGACACTGCAAAAGGTATAATCACCAATATGCCTGCACTTTACTCTGAATATGAATGAATTGCCCTCAATGAAAACTCCCCGGAGACAATCATCCTAATGTGAAATATATATTCATAATAATATCTCAGCCCTAAGTATCTCAACTTTTTATTTTTAAAGTTTATAAATTGATATATGCATTTTTATTTATTTATTCATTTAGTATTTTATTTTTTTACAAACATACCACATGTTCAAAGACTATTATAGACTATACTAGACTTTCCAATAAGAAAGCCCAACACTACTTCCTCACTTTTTCACTCCATCTAACCGAAAATCCACAGTCCATATTCTGACTTATTCAGTGATATTGTTCAGCAGGAAATGAAATAACACAGCAAGTCTACTAGTAAAATGAGTAATAAAACAACTTCATAGAAGTTTAAGGTCCAAATCTACTTGGACCTTAAACTCATCCGTGCACCATGTGAATTTCTCCTTGCCACCCCCCCCCCCCCCTCCACAAACCCATTAATCTATACTTGTCTGGTTTTTAATGTGCTCTGACAGTGGTTCCTTTGAGGTTGGACCTGCAAGACATCTTTTATGCAACGTTGGGAATGTAGAAACACCCTGTTGAATGAAGCTTTTTTGAGAGTTGTAGTGGGGGACTTCATCCTACTCCCTTACACCACAATATACTCAGTATGGAATTATCTTCCACAGTGCTTAGTCAGCAGTATAAGTGGAAACTTCATGGGTTGGATATCTCTATACTGATCTTTAATAATTTTAGGACTGTTTTAAAAATCACTTTTACCAGTTTAGAAATCATAAACCAAATTACATAGCTATGTGCAGTCTTTAAACCATCCATGCTTTCCCCTTTGCATGGGTCTTTTAAACCCTATAAAGGTCCTGCAGAGACTATTCATGCTAATCTACTTCTGGTTTGTTAGATATACACTGTATGGCTTGAGATATGTGCATACCCCTCAAAACTATTACGTTTAGGTGTCTCCAGTGAAGGGTACTGTTAATTCTACAGCATACAAAGACATTTCAGACAAGTGTGCCCTTCCAACCTTGTGACAACAGTTTGGGGAAGGCCCATTTCTTTTCTAGCATGATTGTGCTTCAGTGCACAAAGCCAGTTCCATACAGATATGGTTTGACGGGTTTAGTGTAGAAAAACCTGAGTGGCCTGCACAAATTCCTGACCTCAACCCTACTGAACACTTTTGAGATGACCCGGAATGCTAATTGTGAAACATGTCTTCTTGTCCAACATCAGTGGGCACAATTTCCCACAGACACACTTCAAACCCTTTTGAAATTTTGGTGTGGAGCAACTCGAGTGGCCTACACATAAATCCCAGCCTCAGCCCTACTTAACATCTTTTTGATCAATTGAAACTTCCTTTGTGAGCCAGGTCTCCACGCCTAACATCAGTACCTGACCTTACAAATGCTCTCTTGGCTGGATGGGCACAAATTCCCACAGATATACTCCTAAATCTAATAAAAAGCCTTTCTAGGAGAATGGAGGCTGTTATAGCTGCAAAGTTGGGGGTCAATACTAGGGATGCACCGATACTAGTATCAGTATTGGTGCCGATACTATTTAAGCAAGTATTCGTATTCGCCCAAAACCTCCGATACCTTCCCTCTGACTGGCAGTGCCGTGAGGGAACAATGACCCGCCTCCTGGCTTCCTGATTGGCTGGGAAGCCGGCTTGATGCTGATTGGCCGGGAAGCCAGCTTCCCGGCCAATCAGCATCAAGCCAGCCAAGCAGCATGGAGCCGGTTTCCCGGCTTCCTGATTGGCAGGGAATCAGCTTCCTGATTGGCCGGGAAGCCAGCTTCCCGGCCAATCAGCATCAAGCCAGCCAAGCAGCATGGAGCCGGTTTCCCGGCCAATCAGGAAGCTGGATGGCAGGCAATGACCCGCCACCCGGCTTCCTGATTGGCTGGTAAGCTGGCTCGATACTGATTGGCTAGGAAACTGGCTTCCCGGGCCAATTAACATCAAGGCGGCCAAACAGCCGACTCAATGGTGATTAATTGGGAAGCCGGCTTCCTGGCCAATCAGCATCAAGCTCGCCAAACAGCATGGAGCCGGCTTCCCGGACAATTAATAAGCCGGTCGGCGGGTAATAAAAAGATGCCCGGCTTCCTGATTGCCCAGGAAGCCGGCTCCATGCTAGCGGAAGTACCAGTATCGGTACTTGGTACATCCCTAATCAATACCATATTAATGCCCATGAATTTAAATAAACCCTTTTTTAAAGCCATCTTAACTTCTAATACCTTGTTATAGCAAAGCTTTTTTTTTTTATGCGGCTGGATTCAGACAAGACAGCTTGAGCAGTTTAAAGAATACCTTCTACATTTTGAGTGACAGGCAAAATAACAAAGACGCCACTATAAACTCAGTACAATAGATCTCAGTTTCACAAACCGCATTCATGCTTAAATATTTGGAAACTGTGACAGGGTTTATTTTCCATTAAAAAAAATATCTCCTCATCTTTTCTCCTCACCTGTCATACGTTAACTGTTGACCTGGCTTTACGAGCCATACTGGCTGGTTTCCCAGTGCAATTTTACTAACATGTCTTATTTTGATGTTTCCGCGTGTCTCCGGGGACTGGCACAAGTCAGGAATAAGCGTCTCTCCCTCAAGTCTAAATGATAGCATACCTGCTGTAAGGTGTTATTTACTCCTCAGGTGGTGATGTGAAGAGGCATGCAATGTGTCAATATACTCTGGAACATACTGTGTTCTTACTGTATCTGGCAAAAGCGAATGAGATATAAAGGGCAAGTCCAGCCAAGCAGGTAAATACACAGTTGAAATTCATAAATGAGTTGTTTTACCTGCCAAAGAATTTGTAAAGAACCCATCGTTTGTGCATTTATTTGATGCATGGTATAAGAAGGTTGGAACTTTTCATGTTACTGCCCTACACCCTGTTCAGACTGCTAGTTGACATCGCCTTATTGGTGATTCTCCATTACCTGTCTGTAAGGCCACCTACTGCTTCACTCTTACAGAACAATCATACCCACTAGCAGGCCTGACAAGTGTCCCTCATTTGCAACCCAATACCTCCATCCCTCTTTCCTCCTCAGTTGTTCCTCCTTTTGGTCTGATGTTCAGATATCAATGAAAAGGTTCTATTTACCTACCAAAAGTGTTATTCTGCACTAAAACCTTCATCTTATCTCTTAATTATCATGTTTGCTGTTTCGACAAGTCGGTATAAAGGAAAAGTAATGGTGAAAAAAAAACTATTCTGGATGTAAACAATAATTTTTGGAATATACATTTGTAATCGCCTGCATAAATAGGGGCATGGCAGGAATGTTTCCATTGCTTTCATACATTGCGGGGAATTTATCAAAACTGGAACAAACAAAAACTGGAGCACCTGTGCATGGCAACCAATCAGCTTCTCTCTTCAGTTTGTTCAGTTAGGATTTGAAAATGAAAAGGTGCCCATACACCTGCCGATTATCGTACGATAATCGCGGGTGATCCCGCGATTGTACGATAATCGGCAGGTGTATGAAAGGCATGCGACCGTTTCTACTGTACGTTCGCACGTCTTTTGTCTCCCGAGCAGGCTTGAAAACCTGCCAAGAATGGTACGATTTTTGGCGGGTTAGTGGCGTTCTCGGGAGACAAATGCCGCACGGGCCAGTGTGCGCCAGCGCACCTTGCCCGCTCAGCAGTGGAATCATCTGAAGCCCTCCCCTCAGTAGGGAGGGCTTGCGATGATCGCAAGTACGACCTGCCTGTCCAAGATGGGCAGATCATATGAGCTTTTAATTACCTTACAACCATCGCACGATGAAAGTGGTGCGATGGTTGTAAGGTGTATGGCCAGCTAAAGAGAGATGATTGGTTGCTGTGCACAGCTGCTACAGATTTTGTCTGCTCCAGTTTTGATAAATTCCCTTCATTATGATGGAAGGTGTCCCTCTTTCTCATCACAGAAAGTTGGGAGGTATGCCCACTAGTGGACCTAGGAACAGATATATTAAATGTAAAATGCATGCATGCTAAACAGTGTGTAAGGACCCATTGTCAATGGAGGGTCCGTTGACTTGCAGTTCCAACCTTCGCTGACTTAAATTCTGTTCTGTTGCAATGTTTTAAAATGTATTTCTATTTTTTGCCTATCTTTATTTGTAGTTTATTTGCAGTTTCACCACAGCTGGTGGGCCAGAGTTTGCCCACCTCGGCTTTAGATTGTAAGCTTCTTGAGGGCAGGTACTGTTGTGAATGAATCGAATGTAAAGTGCTTTATTAATTGATGGGACTATATAGATGCCTGTAATAAATAAAATAACTGCATTATCTGATTTGACAAATTAATTCTGAAGCTTTGAAAGAAGGCATACATGTAGGGTTGCCACCTTTTCTTCAAGCCAAACCCAAACACTGTAGCGCCTCGTGGCAATTTTTTTTTATAGAGTATACACAATGCATATATTTTGTGATTAAATAACATTTGAGTTATGTGCAATAGTGCATAACTGGGTCACCTGTGGCATCTTTTGTGGGGGCATCTTTTTTGTGCAATAGTGCATACCTGGGGGCATGCCATAGGTCTCCAGATATGCACTATTGTACAAATAAGGTGCCCCCATAAAAGATGCCATTGTGCCACAGGCCCCCAGATATGCACTATTAATCTTCAAAAACGACTGAACTTTGCAGCCTGCCTTGGACCAATAAGATTAATAAGCTGCGTGCACCCAATCTATAAAGTTTTAAATCACAAAATGTGTATATGGTGCCATGCTCCCAATACCCACAATCACTCAAACAATTTTCCACATATATCCATGTATAATGAATGATATAAATATCTGTGTATTCCTAACTCAATTGGCAGAGCAATATATACCACCTTGCGGCAAAGCAATTAACTAAAGAAAGTAGGGATGTTCAGATACCAGTGCCAATACCAGTGCAGATATTTGGCATTTTCATAAAAACTACCAGGGTTGCTGTGGCTGCAGCTGGGACCTGGCTCTGGTGCTCCACCACTGTCCTGAAATCATTAGTCTGTATTGTTTTAGAAAAACTGTCACATTTCAATAAACAATAATGTATCAGTACTTGTATCTGTGAGTACTCGGGCAAGTTTCAGTACTTGTACTTGGAAAAATGGTATCGGTGCATCCCTTATATATATTTATTTAAAAAAAAAATACATTAAAACAGAGATGTACAAATCCCAGGAGCTCCGTGTGCTCATTACAAATGACAGCTGCCTCCTAACTTTTTAATTTTTCTCTAGTCTAGTCTTGGAGCTGGAAAAGTATCTGTACTTGTACTTGTAGCTAGTACAGTACTTGGTATCTGAACATCCCTAAAAAAGTATTGTTCACATTTATTGTGCAATCCAAACACTTATAAAGTGCTCCAATTAGTCTACTCTCGTGTATGTCTTCAATTAGAGGTTTCCACCATTACTCCTCATCCACTCTTAGTGTCTTCAAAACAAGGTGCCACCACCTCTCCTCATGTGTTATACCCTTAAGAAAAATTGCTCACCTATTCCAGAGACCTCTGAAACAAGGTTTAGATATAGCTGGTCCCCTTTCACCCTCCGGTCGGTGGGAACGCACCTCCAAGCTCTGAGTCTTGCTTATATCAGAATCCTCTTTAGCTATTAGGCACTCATGCAAGGAATGAAACAACAGATCATACGACAGGTGCACTCTGTAGTAAATAAATAAAAACATTTTTATTAAAAACTGCTCACTCTTATTGGCTGGCAGGTGCTGATGAAGTCATAGCTATCCCCCGATCCTCCTCACTTTAATCAACTACTGGCAACTCTGAAAATGATGATGTGGCAGGAGAGACTGGAGGCTATCCTGGATGGAGATAATTCTATGTTAAGATTTTTTGACCGATGCAGCCCTTTCATATTAACTCAATTTAGAGATACTTTGATCCACAAAGTTGTTTTCCCTTTCAGATATTCTTTGTGGTATTTGGAGGGGGAATTACAGGACTCTTTGGGTCGTCTAGCACTTCCCACAGGATCCACAGTCACTCCCCCAAGTGATGGTTACCAGAATGTCAGTAGTCAATAGGGTGCGGACTTCATCATACCCCACATAATCTTGATAAATACGAGTTATACTTGTATTCTCCTGAGTCTGCATGATTGCTCTATTTCCTGGTGGAGTGGACTGCTTAGGGTGGAGGGGCTATCGGAACGGTATGCAGGACGTGTTCGGAGGGGTGGAGTGGAGTAGGCCGGTGAGTCTTGACTGAAATAGTTCTAGTTGCTATGTTCTATTCTAACAATATCTATTACACAGAGATACTAGATCATGACCAGGTTGGAGATACTCACCGGGGGCAAAAGCTACCCAGTGCAGATGATTAAGCATGGGACAACATAGGTTACTTATGATTAGTAGGAAAGTATTGGCAGTATGTGTAATAATTAACCTTGATATAACAACTGCCCTCCTTTGTAGTATACCGACGGTGTGAACCCCAAACACAACGTCTCCTACATGGTCATGACTCGGAGAAGAATTCTGGTACGTACTGTTAAGTATATCATGGATAATTCTATGTACATGATTTGGAAAACACAGAAAATTGTTGATGCTTATATCCAATGAAAACTATTGTAACTTTACGTATGCTCAACACAATACAATATTTTTGAAAAAAAAAAAACTGCTCACAATGAATGACATGAATAAATAAGTGTCATTCATTGTGAGTAGTTTTTAATAAGCGTGCTTTTAATAATGATTCATTTAATAATAATGAGTAGTTTTTAATAAGCAAGAGCTTGGAGGTGCATCCCTGCTGACCAGAGGGTGAAAGGGGACCAGCTTTATCCAGACCTTGTTTCAGAGGCCTGTGGAATAGGTGACTTTAATATAACTTTAAGTGTCGAATAGGGACATGGGAACGCAGGATTAATAGTAATGCTTGACTTCACTTTGAGTCGCCACTTCATCCCACTAAAGGACATAACCATATAGATGCTTTCTGTGTGCTCATACATTTTATTTAGATGTATGTCATTTAAAATTATTTCATACCCCATGATTCACTTTTATGATTTTCTGTTTGCGAAGCTCTCTCGTTCTGACATTATTTAGATGGGACTTATAACATAATAACAGTATTCAGCCTTTCCTGCATGCACCGCGAGCTGAGGCTCCTTTTCAGCCGTATTGTGCATGACTAGCTGTCATATTCAGGGTAAATGGAAAAATGTAATCTTTCTAAAATGAAGCAAGATTATGCTTAAGAGGACCTGAATTCTGGAAGCTAGAAATAGACAAGCCGAGGGCAAACATCTAGTCACCAGTATCGCCTGTGGTCTCCCTTCAGCTGATCTTTCCCCATTATGGGCTTACCATGCTTTGTTCTGCACTGTGTCTCTATGGAGGTGACCATCTTGGTAGGGGAGCAGGGCTTTGCTTCCTCCTATCAGAGCTGCCGCCCTGAGTGATCACTGGTTATCTGACTTTCCAAGGAAATAATTAAGAAGCAGCAGGCATATTATTATTATTATTATCACAGGATTATTATTAAAAAAAACTTTGCAATATAAAGAGAGAGAGTAAAATAACAATACAATTCAAGAAAAGATGATTGGGAGGGTGCTGCTCACAAGAGCTTACAATCTAAAAGTGAAGGGCAAGTGATACAAAAAATAGCCTTTTGGGGTGACTTGCTCAAGAAATTAAAAGTTCAATTGTTAGGTAGAGGTAGAGGTAGGGTAGGCTTCCCTAAAGAGATACGTTTTCAAGGGTCGCCTAAAGGCAGACAAAGTAGGAGATATCCGCAAAGGTTGGGGTAGGTAGTTCCAGAGGAAAAGAGAGGCTATAGAAAAGTCCTGGAGGCAAGCATGAGAGGTGGTGACTGTGGAGCTTTAGAGCAGGAGGTCTTGGGAGGAGCAGAGAGGAAGGTTAGGGTGATACTTTAAGATGAGTTTGGAAATTTATATGAGGGCATTATGTTGCTACAAATGGATTTGCATTGAAACTTTGGTCAGTGCAATGGGTTGGATCAGTGGCGGAACTACCATGGTCGCAGAGGTCGCAGCTGCGACCGGGCCCTGGAGTTCTGTCACTTAGAAGGGGCCCAGGACAGGAGGACGGGGCACCTAGTAACCGCTGATTACCAGGATATTTAATATCCCGGTAACCGCTAATATCAGTACCGGGGTCTCTTCCTCGTGTCCTGGGCCCTTCGTACTTCACGCTGCTCACCTTGTTCAGGCTGGGCGCAACGTGAAGTATGATCGAGCCGGCGCAGCAGCCAATGAGTGGAAAGCGGGGCTATGCTGCGGACATGAAGGGGGAGATATAGAGAGCTGAGAATATGAAGGGGACATGTGAGAGGAGAGTGTGGGTCAGGGAGCTGAAAGCTGGGGACGTGAAGGGGGAGATGGGGGGAAGCTGGGGAAATGGAAGAGGAGAGTGTGAGGTCAGGGAGAGGAGAGCTGGGGTAATGAAGGAGGAGGTAATGGGGACATGAAGGGGGAGATATAGAGAGCTGAGAATATGAAGGGGACATGTGAGAGGAGAGTGTGGGTCAGGGAGCTGAAAGCTGGGGACGTGAAGGGGGAGATGGGGGGAAGCTGGGGAAATGGAAGAAGAGAGTGTGAGGTCAGGGAGAGGAGAGCTGGGGTAATGAAGGAGGAGGTAATGGGGACATGAAGGGGAGATAATGAGGAGCTGGAGACATGGAAGAGGAGAGTGTGAGGTCAGGGAGAGGAGAGCTGGGGTAATGAAGGAGGAGGTAATGGGGACATGAAGGGGAGATAATGAGGAGCTGGAGACATGGAAGAGGAGAGTGTTTGTTTTTTTTGTCTAAAAATTTTTTTTAAACAATGTATCTAATGTGTTTCCTTTTTTTTGGGGGGGGGGAGCTTAATGGATTCTTGCACCGGGGCCCTGAGGTCACTAGTTACGGCTCTGGGTGGGATCACTAACCTGAAGTCACTCAAGCCTCTGAGAGAGGTTCCACCCACCTTCTGGGAAAGTCCCACCCACCCTCCATATCTTTTAGAATTGAAGAGGATGGTTTGCTACATTGAGACGAGGATGGTAATATTGCTGGGGAAGGGTTGTGGTTGGCATTGTAAGTAGTTGTTCTTATTTTGAACCAAATTCTTTGGCCAATCGGAAGTCAGTGGAGTGTTTGGTAGAGAGGGGTTTCAGACACTGAGCAGTTGGTAAGGTGGATGAGTCTGGCAGCAGCATGCATGATAAGTTCAGAAAGCACAGATCCACAGAATGAATAAAGCAGAAGCAGGGAGATCCTTGCACTGCAGATCCTCATGTTACAAATTCCTCTCCAGCAAGGAGAACAGTAAGCATCACAATAGTGGTATCACCAAACATAATTCCAAAGACTGAGACCAGCAGTCAGAGGCTGGCAGTGCCTTAGACAATCTTACATTGCATATATACAGCTATGAGGCTACGGAACAGGAGTGCCTATAGGCATAGTCACATGTCAGCAAGAATGAAAACAAAAAGGTGCTGTTACCAGGGTACTGGATTAAAAACAATGAACCTTTCTGGTTCTCTAAGATAGGAAATCTTTACTTTTTGAGTTCATGTCCACTGTATCCCCCTCCCACATAACACTAAAATGGGGAAGGGGGGGAAACAAAAAACTTAAAAC
>NW_017307399.1:357062-364027 GCF_000935625.1 Nanorana parkeri | reverse complement strand
AAAAAAGGGGGGGGGGAGGAAACACAAACACTGAAACATAAAAGGTAAAACTGTAAGAGCCGAATCACTGAGATTCCAATGTGTCCTGACCTATAAGAAAAGCACACAGACCTCTTATACTGTTCATCTTAACTATACTCTATCCAGTCATTTCATAGTACCCTACGAGAATTGTAGAGTTTCAGAAAGTTGGAAATTGCTATAAAAGCCCGGGTTTTCATCAATTTACAGAAAGACAAACTGTCTATAAATGAAGGAATTTTGGTAGCTCAGCTGCAATTCTCTCGAGGAGTGGGCATTCTGCACAGATCACATAGCATGCAATGCTTAAGAAGGTGAAAAACAATTCTATGGTGACAGCAAATGATTGCAGAAAGCTTGTAAGCTTGATAACACCTCCACTTGTGTGCCCAGTAAAAGAAAAAGACTGAACAAAAAAAAACAATAGACAATTATTATTTCTCTTTCAAGTTTCACATTTGTAAGAGACCACCTAGACCAGGTAGGCAAATTCTGGCCCCCCAGCTGTGGTGGAACTACAAATCCCATGAGACATTGCAAGACTCACACAGCCACAGGCCCAGAGGTATACGATGTTGGGATTTGTAGCTCCAGCACAGCTGGAGGGCCGGAGTTTGCCTACCCCTGATCCAGACCTTACATAATCATTCATGGATGATGTTCTAATGATAGATTGGGGGGAAATGTACCTTTTTGTAGCAGAAATATGCAATGCATTTTTATATTGAAGAAACACAGCACACTACTGTAGCAGGGGATGTCCGAGGAAATTTGACAGGGTCTGGGGATGCTGGGTTATTTTCTCTCGAGATGCCCATTGGGAGCGGTGGTGAGATAATGTAGCTACTCCTCTCTGCTTGGCCTTCCCCTTATTATTACTGTTATTCATAATATTGGAGTTTGGCCTTCCGTCCGACTACTAAGATGATCTTTGGACCCGATGTTTTTATTGGTTTCCTTACTGGTTTCTTTCATCATTTTAATATATGCCTAGGTAACGACCACGTATCCTTGGAATAAGTTGATACTTGGCTGCATTTTTTGTTATCTTCTTTTGCCTAGGGGCTTGATATGGTTCACGCTTCTCGGGTTGCGGGGAGGGTTTAAGTGTGGGGATGTCATGTTTTTGTTCCTTACTTTGTTTGTAATAAGTATGTACCCCTACCTTGGTAGGAGATTTAAATATGCATTGAAAACTTGAATAAACAGAATTTTTTTTTAAAAAAAAGCAGCACAAACCAACACAAAAACCTCATCCTAACTGTGAATTATGGTGGAACATGAAGGTTCTGGGTTGCCTTGCTGTCTTAGGCCTGTGAGAGCTGGCAAAAAACTGTGGAGCAATACATTTTAAATCGCATTAGGACATTTTACAGGAGAAGAGCAGACTAGCAGTTATATCCTGGTTTGAAAAAATAGCTCTCTATTCCAATGCCTTGTCTCAAAGTATCACCCTAACTGTCCCCTCCGCTCTTCCAAATACCTCCTGCTTTCCGGCTTCCTTGTCAACTCCTCCTATGCTCGCCGCTAGGACTTCTCTAGAGTCCCTCCCATTCTCTGGAATTCTTTACCTCAACCTGTCCATCTATCTCCTACTCTAACTGCCTTTGGGTGATCCCTAAAGACTCATCTCTTCAGGGAAGTCTATCCCATCTCAACCCAACCACTGAACCATCACATTCTCAAACAAGTCATCCTCACACAGCTACCTCCTCATGTATCACTTGCCCCTCCCTTTTACATTGTAAGCCCTCATGGGCAGGGCCCTCCTTACCATCTTGTCTTGAACTGTATTGTAATTGTAATGTATTTCTTATATTGTAAACTGTTATATAAATCCTGTATAATAATAATAATAATTCCTTTGATATTGTAAATAATTAAAATAGGTTTTAAATAATGGTTTTAAAAAATGTTGCATATAACTGTTTAATATAGAACCCCTCTGTCTTCTGTGCAGTGCTTCCCCCTTACTTTCATTCAGGAAGCATGCACACAAACTCCACCCCCACACCCAACACTGGAGCTACATGTCCCACGATGCATTGCACATAAGGGGCATGCACAATTTAAGTCTCTGCTAGTCTGGAAAAAACAGGCAACTGGGTGTGTAGGTGAGTGGATCGTAAGTTCCTTTTGTCTCCACTCTCCAGCCGCTCTGTGTCACCAGTGTGCTTGGTCTCCATGGAGGAGCATACCTTGGGGTGTCTCTATAAAGAAATGGCTAATGACAGCAGCCACTGCAGAAATGAAAGTTGGGAAGGTGAATAGAAAAATAATAATTAATAATAAAGGACAAATTACAGGAAGGCCAAGGCAGTTACCAGAATTAAGGAAGAATCAATAGAAAATGGAAGTGTGGCTATCTGGATACAAATGTAATGAATTGTGTTTAACAATACTTGACGCTTGTTGGGCCATGCTTGGGATGCTGAGTCATGCAACAAGCCAATGACATGAAACACAGAAATACATCAACAGCGCAATGCTTTAAGGTAGGAATGCACCAATTCTGATCTGTAGAGACGCCCGATCAATGCGTATGGGTGTGCGCCCCCTCCGTCGCAGCCGCCACTAGCGATCCCTAGCTCTGCTGTGCCCGGTGAGGGCCCGGGACCGGCACAGAGGCTCTGTGACTGGAGATCAAAGGGAGTTCAGTACACAATCTCCCTCTGATCTCCTCCCCATGGGGTCAGGGGCGTACCTGCCGCGAGGCAAACAAGGCGTTTGACTGGAGCGGCAGATTCGCTGAGGGCGGCGATGCTGCCTTGCCTAGGGCAAAGCTGCACATCCCCCCCCCTGACTGACCCGCTGATTCCCGTAGATGGCATCACCCACCTCTGTATAGTGCTATAAAAATGGTATAAAATTTATTTCGGTACAGCGTTGCATGACAGAACAAATGTCAGTCAAAGTACCGCAGCGCTGAATACTGAAAAGTGGGCTGGACAGGAAGGGGGTGCCAACACCCCGGACTTCAAGTGGTTAAATGAAAAAAAGGCATAAAAAATGCAGCTTCTGGTCTTCTAATAATTTTATCATTAGTCAAATTTTACAGGGTTTTTTTTTCTCTCCAAAATATTTATGCAGTTGACTGTTGAACCGCTTTAAAAATTCACGGTTCTGTTTTTCATTCATCACAATAATAAAATATTGATTTTTTTTTCCACCCGCGAACATATATTTTTACAATGCTCTAAAATAATTTGTATGTTCAATTATTTTTGGCTCTCCCTTTCTATTAGCCCCGTGTCTGTTGATGAGTGATTTATGGGGAGATATCGGGAAGATTGATTTGCGCATGTTGAGGTGTGCCTGTATTTTCAGTTCTACACAGACAGCTTTTTATAGAAAAGATTAGGCTTCAACATCAGATGCGTCTTTATGAACCCATTTGTAATATATGACAGGACCAGGTGGCTTGCCCAGTCAGACATTTCCTGCTCGCTGCAGCTTAACACTCTCCATTAATTCATTACAAATATATATTTATTTATTATCTTTATATGAAAAATTACGCAAATGATTGCAAGTATGCCAAATCCTTTATATTTGGCTTACGTGCATAAATTGGTGTTTTTCTTCTTCTTTTTTCTGCCTGAGGTTCAACGTTTCCTTCCCCTCCCCACACCCTCCCGGCCATTAATAAGCTTTCTTTAATTATTTTATGTTTAAAGCTTTTTTTTTTTTTGCTCCAGCCCCATGGTACCACCACCATTCTCGCTCTGTGCTCCTGCAGCCTCCTGGCATATCCCCATCATATATCCCAGGAAACATCAGGAGTAGGTACACACAGTGGGCAGTGTGAACTGTCACCTGACACACGTCATTGGGAGGGGGGGGGGCACCTGCGATATGACTGAGGAGACCAAGATGGCGGCGCAAGACAAGGGTGTTGAAAGCTAAGCAGCAGATTACAGCAGGGCAATGCTGGATTCACTGGCCATGGCAGTATGTATGACCAGTGTCGGATGTACTGCCCCTGCACAGTAACAACAGTGATGACGCAGGAAGAGCTCAGTAAGTTGTTTCGGACATTGTATTTGTGGTGTCAGTTAAAGTACCGCAGCGCTGAATACTGAAAAATGGCCTGGATGGGAAGGGGGTTTAACACCGCGGATGTCAACTGGTTAAATAATCTTTTAAAAATGTAAATTTTAATATTTGAATCAAAATATTAAAAGTAAAATAATTCTTAATTTTTTTTACAGTTATAAACAATTACCTAGTTTTATTTTAAATATATAGGAATATTATTCACATTTCAACCTGGGACAAAGGCACCACACCCCTATTTAATATAGGAACAAGATTGTAAAGTATATTATATAACTTTATTTAAATACAGAAAATCAGACAAATACTTAAAAGAAGTATCACTATAGGTGTACAGACCAAATAACCTCATTGGAACTATCAGATATTCTTAGCACCGCAAATACTGTCCAATACGTTATACAGAAAATTATCCAGACACTTATTTACAGGTAAGTTGCTTGGCTTCATGCTCAGCATGTTTCGCAAAAGCTTCCTCCGGAGGGAGTTGTTTTATGGTGCCAGGCAAGTAGGGGTAAGTACACCTACAGGTAAGTATACACATACATATACATCAAAGTATAGCATGCATGTTACAAAGTTATGCGTACATGATGCGACACAGGATGCAGGAACAATTATATAAAAGTCTCTTTCTCCTGCAGATCTGACTACCTATGCATCACAAACTCCACCCTGGCGAAGTCAAGTTTGACGCATCCCCAGTTTAAAAAGGGGCTCGGTGTGCGTAGACCTATTTATTGGGTCTCCCAGTGAGGTGAGAGGCACTATGTAGGGTGTGCACAGGGTGGAGGAAAATTTGGTGGAGGAAGTGAAGCACTGAATTCAAATGGTGTTTTTAGCCTTTTTCTGAAAACAATTTGTGCTTGCACAGACATTTGCCATCTTTGCAAAGCCATCCTGCTCTCATGTGTTGTATGTTATGGAGTAGCAACCAAGCTACCCTATTTCACCAGACTCCAGTTGCTCTGTGCCATTTGTGTGCTCTGTGCATGTCGAGACCGCATGCTCTCTAACTGCCTATACTCGGTTCATATGTTTTTTGCCATGTTGCAAAAGGGGCAGGCCCGGCGCTACCGCAAGGCAAGTCAGGCGGCCGCCTGAGGGCGCTGCAGGGTGAGGGCGGAAAAAACAGGGCATTTTGACAAGTACTTGTACTTGTCAAAATGCCCCGGTGTTTGCGCTATGGTTTTTTTTTTTCACTTACCTTCGACGCGTGAGAGCACCGGCGAGTCAGCACTGGTCCGGTGGGAGGAGCTCCAGGTGGGGTCCTAATTTAGCTGGCCGGCAACTGCCGGAGGTGCCGCGTGTGTCTCTCCCTATTTTATCCAGGTCCTCCTGCAATGTTATATTGTCACGATCCGTTTCTAATACCCTCCCTATTTTTATATCGTCTGCAAACACGGAAATATCGCTGTTAACACCTTCCCCGATGTCATTAATGAATAGGTTAAACAGTATCGGACCCAGCACAGATCCTTGAGGCACACTGCTCATTACACTAGCCCAGTCCGAAAAGGTGCCATTTACAGATACTCTATGGACACGTTCCCGTAGCCAGTTCTCTATCCACGTACACACCACCTCATCTATGCCCGTAGCCCTCAGCTTGTGAAGTCAGCGCTTGTGTGGTACCGTATCAAATGCCTTTGAGTCGGTCCATATGTTAAGCTGTACCCATTACAGTACTAGAACTTCAAATTATATGTGGGTGCTCTAAGTGACAACATTGGATGGCACAGCGCCAAAACCAGATCAAGGGATACCAAAGTCTCCAGCACTCTAGTCATGTAGTTGCATATCACAAATGTATTGTAAAGAACAGTCTTATACTGTATATACCTACATTTCAAGACCTTGCAGGTTTCCTCTCTCAAAGCAACATAAAGTGACCGATACTTGACCGTCATTTTATGTTACCTTGAGAAAGGGTCCCTGTGAGGCCCCCAAATTACGGTATATATGTGTGTGATGATGTTCTCCACAATGCATTTATGATACCCAACTACATGTCCAGAGTTCTCGTGACTTTGTATCTCTTGATGCGGCAGAGCAGTGCTGTCAAACTCAATTTCATCACGGGCTGCATCAGCATTATGGTTGCCCTCAAAGGGCCGGTTGTATCTGTAAGACTATATAAATGTATCTACTCTTTATCATATTAATTCATTGCCTCTGCATTTGATTATTACTGGTTTACGTAATAACTAGCTCTGAAAGTAGAAGCTTAGGAAAAATAATGGCACTTAGTGTAATAGTGCGGACTCTCAGGTGGCTGTGCAGGTTCTATGGTGGGCTTTGTGGACTCTCAGGTGGGTTATGTGGGGTCTATGGTGGGCTGTGTGGACTCTCAGGTGGTTGTGCAGGGACTATGCTGGGCTGTGTGGGGTCTTAGGAGGGCCGTGCGGTGTCACCAGGGGCCCCAGTCGTTTTTTAGCGGGTGCGGTAGGCATGGATCCACAGAAGGAGGAAGAGATTTACGTCTGGCAGTGCATGGATCCTAGTTTACATTATGTTGCACTCTACATTATTCTCCTGTGAGTTCATGGCGGAACCTTGACGCCCTAAGCTCACAGGAAGTGGGTTGAATAATGCTTGGTGTCATTCAACTCAAAAAAGGAACTAGCGTCACATACTTATATATACTGAATCAGTGAATCTGCAAGGGACGTCTCCAGTGATCCAGTGTGTATGGCACCTGGAGCTGTTTTATTAATTTACAGGGCTGCTGGGGGATCAACCTTAAGTTTATTAGCCAAACTAGAAATGGGCAATAAACTACAGTCTTTGCCATCAATTCTCACACAAAAAAAAGAAACGAAATGAGTTAAGATTTGTAGTTGTGCTCTTCAAATGAGAGAGAATAAACACAGCGTGGGGAGGGGGGG
>NW_017307399.1:333651-356710 GCF_000935625.1 Nanorana parkeri | reverse complement strand
GGGGGGGGGTGTAGACATGATAGTTGGTCTAGAACAGGGGTAGGCAACACTCCAGCTGTGCTCAAGGTACAAACCCCAGCATGTCCTTGGCAGTCATGCCTCTGGTTTAAAATCTTGCAATGCCTCACTGGACTTGTGGTTCCACAACAGCTGGAATTCCGAAGTTGCCTACCCCTGGTCTAGAGGGATAAGAATGCAGGAATCCATCCCTAGATTGAGCAAAGACATCTGCTGGAAGGCAAAATGCATACAAGGTAAACAGTTACAGTGCAAAACAGAATTGTATGTTAAATTCACATTTCCCTACATGAAAATAGCTTACATATGTTTTTCTTCATTTTAGTTCCATTCGCTGTGCATACGTTTACTTCCAAAATTACATTTTACGTAAGGCATCAAAGAGGTCATTCCTGCTTGCAAATGTTTACACTTTAATTCCTAAAAATAACTATCAGATGTTTAACACCAGATACATTCTGAGAATAAACATATTTATGCTACAATGGAGATTACCTTAAACATTGAACCATAAGATGCTGTAAATTACATAATGTACATATTTGTATGAATGTGTGCGAAAAAAAGAGTAGAGAGAAGCATTTAAATACACTGCCTGGCCAAAAAAAGTCACACACTCTAATATTTTGTTAGACCGCCTTTAGCTTTGATTATGGCACACATTCACTGTGGCATTGTTTTGATAACCTTCTGCAATGTCACAACATTAATTTCCATCCAGCATTGCAATAATCTTTCACCAAGATCTTGTAGTGATGATGAGAGAGTTGGAGCACTGTGTAAAGTCTTCTCCAGCACTTGCCAAAGATTCTCAATGGGGTTGAGCTCTGGACTGTAGCGGCCAATCCATCTGTGATAATCTGGTCATTCAGCATAGTCAGGTAGGCAGCTGACCTCATTTGCTGGGCCCATAACGTTGCTGAACCTAGACATGACCAACTGAAGCAACTCCAAATCATGACACTGCCCCTAAATCCAGGTGGTGACTTTTTTTGGGGCCAGGCAATGTATTTTTGTACGGATAAGTAACGTTAAATTACAAATAAAAGCTCCTATATGACAGTCTCAACAAGTCCCAAGACCAGTTGCTACATGATGCTCATCAAGAAAACCAAAAACATCCCCTACCTTTCTTGACTTAGCCAAAGCCTACTTTATTTGCGTCTGACACACTTCCCCTCCCAGACACTGCAGCTCACAGTGGGAGGATTTCAGAAACAGTGGCAGTGCTGTCAATCCAGTAAGTGGTGGGAAGGACTAGGTTTGACCAGATAATGATTGACAAGCTACAGGCTTGTGAATTCAGAAGCAGTTCAGCATTGTTATTACACTATAATAGGAAGCCGCATCAGGTGTTTGTGTGTGTGGGTATATGCATATACCCACACACACACACACACACACACACACCCAGACACATATTTTAACAGGCAGATTTACGGAAGCTGAAATCTAGGTAGGCAGATAAATGCACAGATGAAATACATATACAGGAACTGTTTTACATGCCAAAGAATTTGAATTTCTGTCTATTCAGTCCTGAGACTGTCTGGCAGGCAAAATACTTATTTTTTTCTCTGCAGCAGTTCAGTAAAACCTACAGGTCTAGTCTCTCCCCCAGCCTTTGACTGGAACACATAAAAGTTATTATGTTCCCACACCAAATCTAGCAAGTTAAGCAAATGGAAACTGAATTGGTGTGGGGAACGGTCGGGGCTTTAGCTGCCATTGTGATGTGTTGGGCCTCTAGTGTATCCTTATGCCTTTAATTAGGAATGGGTTACCTCCAAGTATACTTGCACCCAATTTATCCATTGCAATATATATGCTTCAAGATGGAGGGTCTCTTGGATTAGAGTGAGGGCCACACTACACAGAGGGGCCTTGACGAGGCAGTGTGGCGTCCACATATTTTGCAAAAACGAAAACCTCTTTTTTTAACACAAGTTGTAAGATAGTGTAAGCTTTTCTTGCAGGATAGCTGGTAAGTGTGCTGGGAGATTTTTGTGTTTGTACTGTGCAAAGCCCTTTCATGTGCATCTTCCTTTAAAAGCTAGTTATAGACTGATGAGTGTGGTTGCCATTTGTTTCTCTCAATGGATCTGGTATGGGGACACACGGGAGGCTTCAGTTACCATTGTGATGTGCTGGGCTTCTGGTGTATCCCTGTGCCTTTAAGGAGGATTGGGAAACCTCCAGGTGTACCTGCACCCAATGTGTCTTTTGTATGTATGTATGCTTCAAGATGGAGACTCTCAAAGATTAGAGTTAGGACCACACAGAGGGGCCTTGACGAGGCAGTGAGGCTTCCACATATTTTGTGCAACTAAAACCTCTGTTTTTTAATGCAAATTTGGTTGTGCTAACGACATCATAGGCAGATGAAAGCTCATCCCTTTGATCTGCAGCTGAATGAAACAGAGTAGTTACAATGGATCTCTCCATCTGGCATCTGAACAGTGTTTATAAAACCTGCATCAGATGGTCTGCATTTTGACAGCAGCAGCTATTACAATTCTTGTATTTACACAGCAACTCCCAGCTGTCTTTTATTTATTACAGGTATTTATTTATACAGTGCTGACAATTTATGCAGTGCCCCTTCACATCAGTCCCAGCTCTCCAGGAACATACAGTCTAAGGTACCTATTGCATATGCATACGGGGCTAGTTAACCTTACAGGTTGTCTTTGGAGTGTGGGAAACCCACACAAGCACAGGGAGAACATGCAAACTCATTGCAGATAGTGTCCTGACTAGGGATGGTCCGCCCGTTCGATTCGAACACGAGTTCGAATCGAACATTGGCTGTTCGAGCGCTCGCAGAACGCCGAACTTTATGGGATGTTCGCGGTCTGTTCAACCGTGCAACGTCCCATACTACAAAGAGCACTTCGAAGCTATAATTGGTTAAAGACTTGCATCTGACCACAGGTCAGGTTCAAGACTTTGCCCAACCAGGGCTCAGTACTCATTTGGAGCCATGATTGGGCAAAGTCATAATGACTCTGAACAATCATGTCTCGCCTATCAGATGCCGTCAAACTACACAATTGGGCGGAGCTAGCAGTCACCACTAGCTCCGCCCAATTGTTTATGTTTTGCTGGCATCTGTGAAAATGTCATTATGTGGCAGGAGCGGACAGGACGGCGGCCGGCGTTTTTTTTTAAAAATGTCATTGATTCCTGTCCCTCAGGGCAATAACCGGATCCCCATACACTTTTTATTGCCAATAAATTGCATTTAAGGCTTGAAAATGGGGACATTTGATTTTCAATGTTCTACCCCCATAGACTTGCATTGAGTTAGAATTCAAATTCAAACTTTTCACATGTTCTAAAGTTCAAATTCGAACCGAACAGAAGTGAGAACCACTACGCCACTGTGCTTTTTCTTCATTCAAAATGTATTGCAGGCAAGTGAGAAGGGAAAAGTGGCAACAGGGCACAAGGACAGGACTTACATAAAATGCCCTTTGTAATTTGACAGTGTTTTGGATGTGCGCAGCATGCCCAGTGTCCACCACCGGTTAATCCGGCAACGTGACACAATACAGAATGCTATTCAGACACTCTTCATTGTAATTGAAATTGCACTCAAACATATATTTCAATGATCAGAAACATTCACACCCGAGAAGATTGAGCAATGTTATTTTATACAGAGAAGGCTGAGCTACCAAAGGGTGAAACACAAAAAAAAGAATCAGAGGGACAAGAGACGTATGATACATTAGGAAGAAAAACAACATACAGCGCCACTAATAAGAAATCGCCGGTGATAAACAATTCCATCAATCGTACTGTACGTCACATGCCTCCTTAGTAAACCAGTAATTAAAACCAACTAAAAATATGATGCATGAGCTGTGTCATTTTCTGTATCAATTCCTTCGAAGACAAGGCCTAAAACCCATCATTCAAACAGTTGGAAGCTGAAGTCATTATCCATCACATTAGGATCATTATGAAGAAATGAATATTGATGAGCATTCAGTGTGGAAAAAGGGCATCCAAACATTTCAAGAATTCCACATAAATGTTAGGTAGGAGATTGCTGTTAAACACAATGACATTTTTGTAAATTGTGTTCACATTTGACCAGAGGTTTTCATTACATGACCATGTAGACTGCTTAATCATTCTTTTAAAAAAATGTCAAATAGATACAATACGGGTAAAGTTTTAAAAGAATCGACAGGCTTTAAAAATATCTACTTATTCACTGTATGCAGCCATTTAATTACTACCAACTGTGTTACAGACGATGGGGTTCACATAAAAGTTAATTCCTATACTTGATGGCCTATAAGGCCATCAAGGGGTGCTAATGTCGTGCAAATGGCATCTGCCCAAAAATTCCTATACTGATCAGCGCCATGAAGGGGCGGTATTGCCTTGCAAATGCCCTGAAATTCCTAGGCTGGTCAGAGCCATCAAGGGGCGCTCGTGTCATGCAAATGGCATCTGCCTGGAAATTCCTATCCTGATCAGTGCCATCAAGGGGCGCTCGTGTCATGCAAATGGCATCTGCCTGGAAATTCCTATCCTGGTCAGTGCCATCTAGGGGCACTAGTGTTGTGCAAATGGCATCTGCCTGGAACTTCCTATACTGGTCAGTGCCATCAAGGGGAGCTAGTGTCGTGCAAATGGTATCTGCCGGGAAACTGCTATACTGGTCAGTGCCATCAAGGGGCGCTAGTGTCGTGCACATGGCATTTGCCCGGAAATTGCTATACTGGTCAGCGCCATCAAGGGGCGCTAGTGTCGTGCAAATGGCATCTGTCCAGAGATTCCTATACTGGTCAGTGCCATCAAGGGGCGCTAGTGTCATGCACATGGAATCTGCCTGGAAATTCCTATACTGGTCAGTGCCGTGTAGGGTTGCTAGTGCAGTGTTCAGGATCTGCCTGCCATATAGGTTTTGTAACTTTTTAATTTGAACCCCTATGTGTCTGCTCTATGCTTGAGTTTTTATGCTCAGCTTTAGTAACCCCCAGATACTCCCCTTGACTACTCCGAGCTCCCCCTTTCTAGGGCATTACATCCTTGTTTAAACCGATCTAAACCAATCACTGTAATTCCATATAATGTCTAACACTTTAATGTAGAGCTATGGCCTCCCCCCAAAACATGTGCTGCAACATTCTATTATAACTGCAGCTTTAGTTACAGTGTTCTCTTAGTCTGCCCTGCAAAATCCCACAAATACTTGTAGATCCAGCTAGTGAAGTCCATTTCATGCAGCTTCCTGTGATGGGGTGGCAACAATGCTGCACTGCTCCTGAATTCAGAGTATTGTTGCCACCATCATGTAGGCTGTGCCTTATTGCACTACAGTGGGATGAGAAAATGTTGCAAGGGGCATGGCTATCAGTATTATCACTGCTGAATGACAAGCCTTGTAGCTTGTCAATTACCACCTGGTCACACCCAGTCCTGCCCACTGATTTCTGGATTGACAGCTCTGCCTCTGCTACTGAACCCCCCCCCCCATTGTGAGCTGCATTGTCTTGGAGGGGGACCGTGTGAGAAGGAGGATTTGGCTTAGTCAAGGATCCTCAAGTATTTTTGGGACTGCAAATGAAGGATGATTTCTACTGTATCCTACTTGAGGATCATGCTAGTCAAGTCATTTTTGGGACTGCAAATGAAGAAGGATTTGTAGGTATCTTAATTGTGGATCCTGCTAGTGAAGTTCAGCTAAAGCAGCTTCTTGTGATGAGGTGGCAACGATGCTCCACTAGTCTTGAATTCAGAGTATTGTTGGCTTCACCTAATTACACTACTGGATAGAGAAGCGGTTGTAGGGGGCATGGCTATCAGAATTGTCACTGCTGAATGACAAGCCTGTAGCTTGTCAGTCATCACCTGGCCACACCCAGTCCTGCCCCCTTCTTTCTGGATTGACAGCAGGGTCTCTGCTACCAAAACTCTCTGACTGTGAGCTGCATTGTCTGGGAGGGGGACTGTGTGAGACACAAATGAAGGAGAATTTTTCTTAGTAAGAGATCCTCAAGTATTTTTGGGACTCCAAATTAAGGATTTGGCAGGATCCTCAAGTGTTTGTGGGACTGCAAAATCCCACAAACACTTGAGGAACCTACTAGTAAAGTCCACCTAATGCATATTCCTGTGATGGGGTAGCAACAATGCTGCACTGCTACTGAATTCAGAGTATTGTTGCCACCATCATGTAGGCTGTGCCCAATTTCACTACAGTGGGATATGAAGATGTTTCAGGGGGTGGAACTATCAGAATTTTCACCGCTGATTCACATGCGTGTAGTTTGTCAATCATCACCAGGCCACACCTAGTCCTGCCCACTGATTTCTGGATTGAAAGCACTGTCTCTGCTACTAAAAACCTCTCACTGTGAGCTTCAGTGTCTCGGAGGGGGAACGTTTCATGGAGAATTCGGCTCAGTCAACAAAGTTAAATTAAGTTTTGTGTTACTTGACGAGACTTGTACATCACATAGTAACCTGATTTGGGTCTTGTTTACCATCTCATACAGGAGTCTTTAGATGTACGTTAATGTAAGTTTAAAAGTCATTTTTAAAATTTTTAACATTTCATTAAAATAATACCTGGTGATCCTGCTCTAAGGTCCCATTTGTAGAAACTTCTTGTTATGCGGTGACAGCCCTCTTTCCATGTCTCCCATTTGCTCTCCTGCATTGCCTCTCTGTCACATATGCTTCTAGTGGAGACTATAAGCAGCTCAGCTGGTTTATTTTGCACTGGCATATTCCACCATAAGAAAGCCAGATCTAAGCAGTGAAATCCCCCCATTCCTATGTTATGGGGATATGGAGAGGGGAAACGGTTCTGTAATCATAATACACTTCCAGTCTGACGGTGACAACACTGCTCCTCCATAGATACAGTACAGTGAGTGAGTATTGTTCTCTTAGGACAGGAAGTGTGTTACTGACAGGGTCGCTAGGTCATAATAAGTTAAAAAGTTAAAATAAGCCTAAACAAAGAAAACTAATGCAGCCACCACATCTAGGGGCTGTAAAACTGCAATATATTACATTTTGTTCTTGGGTTTAGATTCACTTTAAGACCAGATAATCTGGCACTTACATTTCGGTGGGCATCAAAGTGCATGTGTATAAAGCGTCTTTGGCTGATGATGGCGTCTTTGGTGAAATGTATGTTATAGCAGTGGCCATTTGGTCTTAGTGGTGGTCTGACCCTAAAGCTGGCCATACGCCTGTAGATTATCTGCAGAGTTTCTATTGTCCGATGGAAAAAGTGCAACAGATTCCTCCATCTGCGCTAAACTGTGCGGATGGAGGAATCTCCCACTGGGCCAAGCTTCAGTATCTTGCTAGTCGGCCCCGCTGGCTCTCAAATTACCTGAACAATACCTGCATCCAATCAGAATGTTCAGGTATTTTGAGAGCCAACTAGCGAGATACTGAAGCCTGGCCCAGTGGGAGATTCCTCCATACACACAGTTTAGCGTAGATGGAGGAATCTGTTGCACTTTTTCCATCTGACCATAGAAAATCTGCAGATAATCTATAGCGGTATGGCCAGCTATACACAGGCATGGCAATAGATAGAAAATTACTTTGGATTGTCCCAGAAATGGTTGTACTCTACTTCCAATGGAATATCAATTAATCGGTGGAACTTGCTGTATGGCTACCAATTTAGCAGATTGCTAACGCTTTAGCCAGAGTCATTGGGGTTAATTTACTGAAGGAGTATAGCACGTTCGTTTTGCAATGAGAATTTTCCCTTTTCTCATAGAAGAACTCCAGGAAATGTAAAAAAATAACCCTTGCAGGGGGGCTATGCCTGCACTGCAAGGGCTGACTGCTCATTTTGTCTAGGAGACCCAAATAAAGAAAATATACTCACCTGATCCTCAGTCCTGTCGATGAGTGCTCACCTCTCTCCCCCCTCGGCTGGAATGTCCCTCTGCGTCCTCACGCAGCTGCATTAGACGTGATGACATCATGGGTCATAGGTGCTTAGCCTGCGGGTGCCCAGGGACTGGTCTGCTAATTTTTGTTTTCTAGACAAAGTGATTTTTTACATAATCAAATTTGTATTCAATATAAAGGTTTACAGTCAAAAAAGTTAAGAAACACAAGTCGAGTAATATGTAAAACATCAATCCAAGCATTCCGGGATCTACCCCGCCAGACATACTCGCTCTAAAAACCCGCCATCCCTCAGTCTTCCAGAGAGGATACCATTTTTTTGAAAATCTCATGCCATGTGATCCTCCCCAACTCGAGGAGTGTCAAAGGGAGCTCAGGAAGCTAACAGGACAAAGCAGAGCCTGCGGGTATGGCCAACGGGAGGAGACCCAGTTATCAAAGCTGTAGAAGAGTGAAATGAAATAAAGACGAGGAAAGAAAGAGAGAGAGAGAGGTAGAGTGAGAGAGAGCGAGAGGGAGAGAGAGAGGGGAGGGAGAGAGAGAGGGGAGGGAGAGAGAGAGGGAGAGAGAGGGAGAGAGAAAGGGGGGAAGAGGGGAAGGGAAAGGGAGAAAGAAAGAAAGAAAGAAAGATAAAAAGAAAGAAAGAAAGAGAAAAAGAAAGAAAGAAAGATGGTGTGTCAACCTAACACGTAAATAAGGACAAAGTAAATTTTTGCTTAGTTTTCCCTTAGCATCATTTGCTAAGCTAAGTAAAAAAATGAATACATAAACATGCTCTTCTCTTATAGCATATCAACTCCAATGGCAATGTCAAGTACTGAGCTCCTGAAACTTCCTCTTGCTGGATTGGAAAAAGGAAGATCAGTTGTCATAAGCAAGTGGCACCAAGGTGACTCTACTTTCTGTATGGTGCCCAGTGGTACTACCACTTGGTAGCTTTGCTTCACATGGGATATGTTGTAATTTGGCTGGCAATAAGATTACAGAGAGAAGTACCTACATGGAACCATTCAAGGAGTGCAAACAGAACCTCTTGGAAAGTTCTTAGCTTTGGTAATCACCGTTCCTGCCTTGCAGATGTTTAAGATCTAATGTGACAGTCTACCGCATGGAAGCAGAATATGTAAATGTCTATTTTTGTTTTAGTTAGATTTAAAAAAAAATGAATGATACTACAACCTAGTGACACCTGCTGTTTATGTTCTACTTGGGAAAAGAATTGCTTTTCTTTGTGACAAATTGCTACTTGCCTCCAGTACGTATTGAAACCATTTACATAGCACTTAATGACGTGTTGTGTTCCCGGACTTAGAACATGCTAGTGCTTCACTTTTTATACATCCCGACTAATGTTTATAATTACAGATTATACAATTAGGACTTTCTTGTTTGGCTATGACAGGTCATTGACATACTTCACCTCTGCTTATTAATAATTTGAAAATGCATGGTAGACCTATTATAACATAAAACGTATTGTAATAGTTGGAATTACAGTATTGTTAAAGTGTTCTGCATTTATATGATGGAGTAAATTACAAGGTTGGGATAAATAATAGCATCCGTTGCTGTAGGCTGGTTTTATTAGCTGGTGAATAGAGGAAATAAAATGATATTTTAAACACGGGAGCTAAAGGTCCTACAATACAAACTTTATAATAGACAACTGTTGTATGTAAATAATGGATGGACCAAGGTCATTGCTGCAGTAAAAGTAAGGATGATCACTGCAGATGTACTGAAGTGCAGTTTCAAACATGCAAATATTTCAAAGGATGATCATCTATATAGTAGTGATGGTGTTGTGATTGCCTACAGAGTAAAGGAAGAAAGCTTCATGAGTATTCAATATAGTCTACACAGTATGCAGTATAAATAAAGTCGTCACAGTCACTTTGTGATTTGCCCATGCAGGGGAACCAAGAAGCTTCATTTTAATATGACCCTACTACTACCTGAGAGAAGTTGGTACCCTGTAGAAGTAGTAGAGGAACACTTACCTGTAAAGGAGGCAGCAACACCAACCTTTGTCCTGTTACAGAGCTACCAGCACATTTCCCTCCGTGTTAGATAGTATTTACCCTTCTGCATGCTGTGGTTCCTTCCTCTATAATATATCTTGGTCCTGTAGTGACTCAGGGAATCAGCTGGAGGAGCTAAAGCCCCCCCAGAGGACACACTATTTAACACATGCAAACGTTTTTGATAGCTGTAGAGCCAGAAGCGCTGCAACAGGCCAAATACTGAAGTCACTGCCAGCTAATGGAAGGCTGCCTTTAATGCAGACCTCAACAGACACATATATTTATCTTCGTATCAGTCCCAAGCCACGTGCCAGTCTCTGTAAATTAGGGCAAATGCTGGTGTAAGCTAGGAGCTAAACTAAGCTAAGCTTGTGAGTCACCAGCATCATATCTCACACATCGATTGGCCACCATAGAGTCCAGACCTTTAAGTCAGATTAAACCCTCAGATTTTTTAACATAAACCAATACTGTAATGTGTGCCTTACTGTAATCCATGGTTGTTTCCCTTCTCTTTGCTGCTCTTCCTTTTAAATCCGTATCTGTTCTCATGTTGGGCATAACTTCTGTTTTGCAGCAGACTGCCTTGTCTCTGAAATGGATACATGGTGTCTGTGTGTAGGTTCACAACCTGAGCCAGCACTACAGGAAGAGGCACTCAGCTGCAAAGGGAAGTTCTCCCCCAGCATGAGAAGATATGAGGATTTAAAAGTAAGAGCAGCAAAGAGAAGGAAAACAACCATGGATTACAGTAAGGCACACATTACAGTATTGGTTTATGTTAAAAAATCTGAGGGTTTAATCTGACTTAAAGGTCTGGACTCTATGGTGGCCAATCGATGTGTGAAAGTTAGGGATGCACCAATACCGGGTTTCGAGTACGAGTACCGATATTTCTTTTTTCGGTACTTCCGCTAGCATAGAGCTGACTTCCTGGCCATTCAAGAAGCCAGGAGGCGGGTCATTACTTCTTGATTTCCCGGGAAACCAGCTCCATGCTGTTTGTCCTGCTCCATGCTGATTGGATGGGAAGCTGGCTAACCCGCCACCCGGATTCCTGATTGGCCTTGAAGCCGGCCCCATGTTGTTTGGCCTGTTCGATGCTGATTGGTTGGGAAATAGAGAGGAAATAACAGTAGTTGCAAAGATCAGAAGTGAGATTGGACTGTTCAAGAGAAAGAGAAAGAAGCAATAAAAATGAATGATGAAGTAGGGAAATAAATGACAGTGTGGCTGTTTTGTGCAGAGGGAATGCAAGATAGAAAGATTAAAGTAGGGATCACATCGATCTATTTGTTATTTTTATTATTTAACCCGGAAAAAAGAAAAACAGATTTTTTCATCCACTCTAAACAGCATGGATGGGGACAAATCCCCCACTACTTCTATTTTATTCTGACAGTGGTTGATGATTGGCTGCAAGCTCAGTTCAGCCAAAAGTTTTCCAAACATGTTCCTTTGGCAAATTTTTTTCTAATGATTGAATGAATTAATCTAATTTTATCTAATGATTGAATGAATTTCAGCTGATTCCTGCTGTATCCAGCTTAATCTTGCTGTGTACCCAGGTTAAATGTGCTCCACCACTTTGACCACCATCAGAGAAGAACCTGTAGCCAATGACAACCATCATCAGAGTAGAACCTGTAGTCAACGACAACCATCATCACAGTAGAACCTGTACCCAATGACAGCCATCATCAGAGTAGAACCTGTAGCCAATGACAGCCATCATCAGAGCAGAACCTGTAGCCAATGACAACCATCATCAAAGTAGAACCTGTACAAAATGACAGCCATCATCAGAGCAGAACCTGTAGCCAATGACAACCATCATCAAAGTAGAACCTGTACAAAATGACAGCCATCATCAGAGCAGAACCTGTAGCCAATGACAACCATCATCAGAGCAGAACCTGTAGCCAATGACAGCCATCATCAGAGCAGAACCTGTAGCCAATGACAGCCATCATCAGAGCAGAACCTGTAGCCAATGACAGCCATCATCAGAGCAGAACCTGTAGCCAATGACAGCCATCATCAGAGCAGAACCTGTAGCCAATGACAGCCATCATCAGAGCAAAACCTGTAGTCAACAATAGCCATCATCAGAGTAGAACCTGTAGCCAATGACAGCCATCATCAGAGCAAAACCTGTAGTCAACAATAGCCATCATCAGAGTAGAACCTGTAGTCAACGACAACCATTATCAGAGGAGAACCTGTAGCCAATGACCGCTTTCTTTAGAGCAAATCCTGTAGTCAGTGACAGATGCTAAGCAATATATCACTACCTTCTCTCTGTCCAGACCAGCGATCACATTGCCTGGCAGAGAAGTCTTCCAGCACCAACTTCCTTTTCTCCCTCACATGACATCACAGAGTTGCAAACCAATTTGGCGCTGGACGACTGCCATCAATCAGACTCTGGAATTGCAGGGAACAGATATCCATATAAAACCCAAGCTCACTGACTGTGGGCCTTGCTCTGATCAATGTCTAAATAGATGAGTATCCTAGTATCCCAGTACATATCCTATTTGTACTGGCCTGGGAGCATTTGCCCTCTATCTCAAAGTCCAGTCCTCCCCTGTAGAGAACTACTTTATATTCTAACTATATTAAGAGATATTTTCTTAACAATTTAGCCAGCATTCTCTTCTCTCCCCTGTGTCCACAATGTGACCTGTTTTGTCATCTAGTAGTCATTAGCGATGAATACTCTGGGTAAAAAGGATTACAATAGCATTTTTAGAAGCCGACCATCAATTGCAGCCCACAGATTTCTCTCAGGTTTTGTTTAATAATAGTTCAGAGTACAATTTGTGCTACTCTTAAAAAAAGGCATCCGATAATTTCCATGAACGATTACTCATGCCATATTGTTGCTAAAAAGAAATCTTAAGATGTCAAAGGCAAGTTGTCTTTTCAAAAGTGTCAAGTGTTCCAGAAATAAAATGCCGACTTAGCTGTGCTTTATATTTAGCAGATGTATTATTTTTTAATAAATATATTTCTTAATTTAGAGATTTTTTTTTCTTTTTATCATGTAGCAGGAAGCCTTGATATTTTATAAATGATGTGATGCAATAGAAAGTTCTATTTTTTACCGTGCAGGTCAGAAAACATTTTAATGAATAGGTACAGTATTTCTGTATTGTTTGAAGGGGGTCTATTATGCATTTTCCATGAACAATAATTTTCTTAGAGGCTTTTGATCCTATGATGGATATATGTACAGTATGTGAGACAGTGCAATTTCTGCTGATTGATTCCTGTGAAAAAACAAACCATTAACCATTATTACTATGACTACAAATCTGTTACTTCTCACATCCCTCATGTGACATAATTCTATGGCAAAAAAATCCCAGACAGCCTCATCTAGTAATGAGTACTGATTTAGTTCAGTGACCTAAAGTGGCAACCCTAGACTTAAAAACGCCCGGTGGTTGGTGGGGTGGGGGGACGGCAGGTGGTGAGTGATGGTGATGAATGTTCTGGGGGGTGCTGTTACAGTGGTGCACTTTACAGAGGGGTGGGGTAGAGGGTTGCTGCTGGTACCTCTGGCTCCAGCTCTGCCCGGCATCCCACCCAGCTCACTGACATTACTGGTTGCCAGGAGCTGGTTGGAACGCCAGCCAGAGTGTCCCACTCAGCTCCTGGCAACCAGTGATGTCACTGGTCGGATGCTGGACAGAGTGTCACATGTTGTTAAGAGCTCTTAACAACCTGTGATGCTCTGGCCGGAAAGGGGACAGCAGGCACGCCTGAGGCTATTGTCTTAGGCTGCCACCAGGATCCTAAAGGGTTAGTTCATCTTTCTTTAAAAAAATCCTCATGCTGTCCATTATCCCCATTGCAAGGCACTATTGATGTTCAAAAAGCTTTCACTTTCCCATTGCATACCTGTAGGTTCTGTGCTGCTTGTTTGCAAAAACCTCTAAGTCAGGGGTAGGTTAGGCCCTCCAGCTGTGGTGTAACTACAAATCCCATTATGCATCTGCCTCTGGGAGTCATGCCTGTGGCTGTTAGAGTCTTGCAGTGCCTCACGGGACTTGAAGTTGCACCACAGCTGGAAGGCCGGAGTTTACCTACCCCTGCTCTAGGTGATCAACTGGCTAAATGGCTGGATGGGCCGGACATTAGAATTGCACCCCAAGTGGCCGCTATTGGCTCATTTAAACTGCACCCAGGCGCAGTGTGTTCTCTCTTCCGCTAGCTGCTATGATGTAAAACATGGGGGATTTTTGGAACATATGCAGAAAGGTGGACTATCCCTTTAAGAATTAGCACTCTTTTCTACTAAGGGCCTCCGGATCATTATGTGCTTACATTACATGATATTTGCTCAACTATTTTTTAAAAAGTATAATTTCATTAAACGAATACACTAAAAGTAATTTTAGTTCACACAAACACAATGTAAATCCTGACAGTACATTCTAAGCCACTGGTGGTCAGAATCTGACAGCTGCGAACCTTGTAATTCTTACAGCAGAGCACGTCCGGGTTCACAAAAAAGAGGGAGAATCAGGAAATAGATGTTCACACAGTCTCCTCCGCTCAGCCATTCGGAACTCAACCCCATCAACTTCAAGCATTACTGGCTCCAGGAATTCAATGCTCATTCAACACAGGAAGCTGTGCAAAAAAAAAAGGTGAGCAAAGTACTACAGACCAGTATTGCTTGTAGGCTCCCTGCAGCTGATCTCTTCCCCTTTTATTGACACACCATACCTTGTTCTGCACTGTGTCTCTGTGTGTGGGAAACCATGTTAGTAGAGGCAGGGCTTTGCCTCCTCATGTCAGGCCTAGCAGCACCGTAGTGACATTACTAAATTTCTCTCAATCCAAGGCTGCAGTACCTTAGATCTTACACTGCAGATATATTGCTATTACGTTGTAGGCACAGGAGTGCCCAGGTCCACTTACATACATACTGCTATTTTCTAGGATGAATTCAAGAGAAGGGAATTTTTCAGGGAACTGCTTATGCATATTCCATGGCTGTCATTCTGATTCCTCAGTCGCTGACCTGGAACAAGTATAGAGATAAGAAAATCTCATTCTCATTTACAGCATGCTTGTTTTAGGTCACTGACTTAAGTCATACACAGCCAGGCCGCTAACATTTTCAGAAGCAGGTCAGCAGTGCCAGCCCCCATGCTTCTCCCATGATGAAGTCACATTACAATATTTACCATTGATTTCTGTGCTCTGTGGTCTGTGGAGTTCTACTTTGATTACAAATAAAACTTTTCAAGATACAAATCCAGTGAACATAAATAAGGAAGTGTCCTCATTTTTCTGCCTACAAATGGAGAACAGGAGATAGCAGTAAAGGAACATCATAGGATAGCCCCTAGAGGTACAACCTTTTCCTATGAAACAATTCCTCTTGGGTGTTGTTTTCCACTGATGTTTATTGCCCATGTAAGAATCATCACATTTTTGGATATTATTTGAAATGCCATGAAGAAGATCTGCAAAATGACCTTTGATGGCTGTCATTGGCTTATGAAAGAGCAACTCTAAATATGTCAGATATGAAATATAGTCCAGTGTGTAATGACATTAACGCTTCTTATCAAATGCAAAGCAGGTATTAGATGAAATTCTGTTTTATGATTTTTTTTTTTTTATGACCAACCTTACAATAAAAACAATTCCAAATGAACAGGATATTTGTTTTTTTACATTCTGTTTTCTGACTATCACCGGAAATGGTTTGTCTACTAGGTTTTAGAAACATTGCATGCAGTCCCCACCTATGTCAAAGCCATTAGATGCACTAGCAAATATATAAACATAAGGAAATGTTTGTGGACACCTGACCATCACCTTTCTGAGCTTGTTAAACATACTAATTCAAAACCAGAGGCATTGATGTGGAGTTGCCCAACCCTACTTACAGCTATAACTGCTTCCACTCTCCTAGGAAGGCTTCCCGAAAGATTTTGGAATGAGGCTGTGGGAATTTATGTCCATTCAACCAAAAGAGCATTTCTGAGGTAAGGTAATGATCTTGTATGAGGAGACTAGGCTCGCGATCAATTTATCCCAAAGTTGTTCAATAGGGTTGACATCAGGGCTCTGTGCAGGCCCCTCGAATTCCTACACACCAGGCTGGTCAGACCATATCTTTATGGAGCTGAGTTTGTAAACAGGAACATTGACATACTGGAACAGAACAGGACCTATCCTAAACTGTACTACAAGGTTGGAAAAGAAAAATTGTCTAAAATGTCTTTGTATGCTGTAGCATTTCCAGGACTCTGCACTGGAAACACCTGAATTTGGACAAGCGTCCATTATTTTGACCAAACTTTTCATATCTTCAAGAAATGTTTATTACTGGCAGTTAAAATAAGGAAAACCGATAGACTTGTGCGCCGTAAAAAAAATTTTGTTCCGTTTCGGAATATCCGTTATTTCTTATTTCGTATCCGAAACTCAATTCGGATTCGTACGAAATACAAATTTTCGTTAGTTTCGGCACATTTTCGTAACTTTACGAACATTCGTTATGATGAAGTTAAAAAGCAAAAATACCTTTGTTAATATTGGAGTCGATGTGGTAGTGGTTTTTTTATCCGAAATACGAATTCCGTTAACGGATTCCGGATCCGAATTTCATATTTCGGATAAAAAAAAACTACCATCAACTCCAATATAAATGTACTTTGCTTTTTAACTTCAATATAACGAATGTTCGTAACGGAACGAAAATACGTCAACGGAATTTCGTATTTCCAACCTGTGTATTGTAATGCAACTGTCAGCAGCAGAAGAGAAAACCTCTGATTGGTCAACCAAACGAAATACGAATTCCGTTAACGGATTCCGTATCCGAATTTCGGATTTAAAAAAAAAACTACCATCAACTCCAATATAAATGTACTTTGTTTTTTAACTTCAATTTAACGAATGTTCGTAATGGAACGAAATTCCGTCAACGGAATTTCGTATTTCCTGCCTGTGTATTGTAGGTAATGATCTTGTATGAGGAGACTAGGCTCGCGATCAATTTATCCCAAAGTTGTTCAATAGGGTTGACATCAGGGCTCTGTGCAGGCCCCTCGAATTCCTACACACCAGGCTGGTCAGACCATATCTTTATGGAGCTGAGTTTGTAAACAGGAACATTGACATACTGGAACAGAACAGGACCTATCCTAAACTGTACTACAAGGTTGGAAAAGAAAAATTGTCTAAAATGTCTTTGTATGCTGTAGCATTTCCAGGACTCTGCACTGGAAACACCTGAATTTGGACAAGCGTCCATTATTTTGACCAAACTTTTCATATCTTCAAGAAATGTTTATTACTGGCAGTTAAAATAAGGAAAACCGATAGACTTGTGCGCCGTAAAAAAAATTTTGTTCCGTTTCGGAATATCCGTTATTTCTTATTTCGTATCCGAAACTCAATTCGGATTCGTACGAAATACAAATTTTCGTTAGTTTCGGCACATTTTCGTAACTTTACGAACATTCGTTATGATGAAGTTAAAAAGCAAAAATACCTTTGTTAATATTGGAGTCGATGTGGTAGTGGTTTTTTTATCCGAAATACGAATTCCGTTAACGGATTCCGGATCCGAATTTCATATTTCGGATAAAAAAAAACTACCATCAACTCCAATATAAATGTACTTTGCTTTTTAACTTCAATATAACGAATGTTCGTAACGGAACGAAAATACGTCAACGGAATTTCGTATTTCCAACCTGTGTATTGTAATGCAACTGTCAGCAGCAGAAGAGAAAACCTCTGATTGGTCAACCAAACGAAATACGAATTCCGTTAACGGATTCCGTATCCGAATTTCGGATTTAAAAAAAAAACTACCATCAACTCCAATATAAATGTACTTTGTTTTTTAACTTCAATTTAACGAATGTTCGTAATGGAACGAAATTCCGTCAACGGAATTTCGTATTTCCTGCCTGTGTATTGTAATGCAACTGTCAGCAGCAGCGGATCCGTATTTCGGATTAAAAAAAAATCTTGTCATGTTGTTCAACCTCATTTACAGGGGTAATATTAGTTCCTGTTTCAAAGAAATGAAACGGATCCGAAATTCGTTAACGGTATTTCGTATTTCGGATATAATTCGGATTTCGGATGCTTCCGTATTTACGAATTTCAGGAAAATTCGTACGAATTTCGATTCGTAACGAAACGAATCGCACATGTCTAAAAACCAATGCATCCACCTCCTAATGCTGTTGGCTCACACAACAATACCATCTTTTCTTGGTTGTCCTCACTCATCCACTCACAGGATCCAAGATCAGCTCTCCTAACTTTATCCTAACTGAAATACTTTCACTCAGCCTATCCAAGCTACAGCAACTGAAACCCAGTGCATGTTAAGTGTCGAATCCTATCAATGTCCTTCTTTATGAATAAACATGGCTGTGGCAAATAAAAACCAAATGTGTGATCAGAACATGAATCTCTCAGCTGTGAACCTTCGCCATGGTGGAGGCCAAATGTGTTGACTAAAGTTGGAAAAGGTTCAAACCTTTTTCACATTTTAAATTCTGTTAGTGTTAAGGTGATTTTTTTAACTGATAAAGTTTATTGAAGTTTTAGAAAACATACAAGGGAAGAGGAAGGGCCAAAAAAGGGGGAAGAACACTTCCTATGTACACAAATCAAAATGTAAAACATTTGCAGCTTTCAAAACCATTCAACAAAATCAGTTTGCAGGTGAAATTTTACAGTGCCATAGCTGAATCAAAGTCAATAAGCTGTATATTTGGATGTAAACTTGGTATGGGAAAGATGGAGGGGGGGGTTGACATGCGGGAATGGGGATAATGGAAGAAAGGATGGAAGGCACTATGCAAAGTGGAGACATACAAGGCTTAAACAACAAAATGGTCATAGTAGAAAAAGCATATCTTAACTGACAGTAAGGTCACACATCCCCCCCATGCTGCTTTAAGGACCTACCTTAAATGATGCCTCTTGATCCGATCATCTTCTTCCTTCCACTTGTATTCAGCAATCCCTCCAGTGCTGGTGCCGGTCTCTGATCCAGCGCAGACTCCTGTCTCTTCCTGTCCCACGGTGTCTGATTGACGTGCAGGCTCCCGGCTGCATGCATGTAGCTCACTCCCCTTCTCCCTGCCAAAGATCTCTACTGTGCATATGCCAACCCCATCTCAAGCGGCTGCGCAGGATGAAGCCTCCGCTCGTCAGATGGGAGCAAACGGCAGAGACACAGATACGTTTTTACCTTTTTGGTAACTTTTTTTATTTTTTAAAAATGTTTTTGCATATACTGTATCTACTGCTTGCTAGTAGATATATGCCCCCCAAAAACAAGAGTTTAATTCTACTTTAACCAAATCTGCCTTTCTGCATTTAGATGTTCCTTGTTTCAGCTGCATGTAGTTATATTTACATGTGTTTACTCATATGAAACAAGGCTAAACGGTCCCAGGAAGCAGAAAATTCCTCTTTGTGTAAATGCAACTAGAATGAATGCACCTAAATGCCGGTGAACATGTGCGTTCAGCCATAGCGAGACATTACATGCTTGGGGGTGCACTTAGAAATGAGTTCCAAACACATTTGGATGCATGTATTTTAAATTCCCATGTGCATGGGACCTTAAAGTGTAGCTAAACTCAAAAACAAAAATGTCATATATCACAGCTTACCAGTACTTAGATGTGGCGGCATTAGTTCCTTTTCTTAGACTAAGAAAAAAATATGTATTGTGTATATGAAACAAACAATGCATATACTTTACATATACAGTAGATGTGCACCTACACTATAGTGCACCACAATGCACAGATGTGTATGCTACCGTATGTTCAATGCATTGTCATAAATAGTGAAGGTATAATTTGTCATGCTTAGAAACACATTGAAGACCTATTCAAATGAATGGGACATTTTTTTGTTTTAATGTTTTATTGTGTATTATGGACAACTCATTGGATGGAGATTCCAATCTGTTGCTTTCTAGTCATACCTGAAATAAATAAGGGCAGTGTACAGCTTCCCAAAACTCTTGGCTGGCATTCTCCCTATTACAAAGCGACAGGTCCTCCTTTAGGAAGACTGATTCTTTCCCGACATGGTTGATAACTGATCATTAGTTCAAAACAATGTGGACTTACATTACTTAATTGACAGACAAAGAAATCTCCCGTAGCCATCAAGACTCTTACTACACGGAACCGTAATGAACCATCTTAGGCCTGATTCTTCATAAAATGTCATAACAATAATTGGATCTAAATGTCACAAAGTAATAACATTATAAAGTTATCAATGTCATTAAAATGTGCAATGCTTTGCAGATTCTAAAATTATACGATCTTTAAAAGTGGAACAACATGGCAGCGTAAGAGCATAACATTTAACATAACAACATACATTTTCTGTAAAAGATTAAAACACTAATGTTATAGAAATTCAAATACATTGTGAATAGGAGGTCAGTGAGGGTTGCAGCAGGGAATTTAATAGGAAAATTTGGAGTCAAACTCGTCTTTAATCCCCAAGTGTTAAACTAACACGTCTAACACTAGATTCTAGCTCAGTAAACAATACAAACCAAGTCAAGCCCAAAATATTGTACATTGTCACTGCTCTATGGTAGATGATGATACCATGCTGTTGGCTGTTGGCTTCCATTGAGGAAATCTTGAATGAACAGGCTGTAAGTGGGGGGGCGGACGAGGGAGCGCTGTCATATCGGATGGCCAGCGGTGAGGGGGAGAGAAGCCGCCCACAGGACGAGCTGTGACGACCGCACGGCGCCCTTGTTGCCATGGCGCCCTGTGCGGCCGCACGGCTCGCACACCCCTAAGGCCGGCCCTGGGCTGATTGGTCGTACAGTATGTTGAGTCTGTGTGTATTGACCTGTTTTTATATTTTAGACTAAATTCATGTATAGTCAAATTTCCCATTGAGCAATTTGTGGAGTAGAATTTACTGGAACTTTCATCCCCAATTGTCCCTGTGTGTGTTGTAAAGAAGCCACCGCTCTAAGCTCACTCCTGTGATGGACTACAGTCTCTAATTTGTACTGAGATTGTGGTCCAAAGTGACACTAAACTCAGGAGTTAAATCTTAAAAATGCATTCAAGTATTATTATTATTATTATTATTATTATACAGGTTTTATATAGCGCCAACAGTTTGCACAGCGCTTTACAATATAAGGAAGACATTACAGTTACAATACAATTTAAGACAAGATGGTAAGGAGGGCCGTGCCCATGAGAACTTACACTTGACTACAATCTCAATACAAATTAGATACCTAAGCATGAGATTGTAGTGCATCACAGGAGCAAGCTTGGAGCGGTGACTACTTTACAACACACACAGGGACCATGGGGAACACAAGTAGCCACCCTCCAGAAGGAAGGACAGTGTCAGCACCAATTCAGAGATGATTTGAGGATCTGCAGCCAAGTGATACACAATTTGTTTTAATAGGTAATGTACTCCCTCTTAGATTGTAAGCCCTCACAGGCAGGGCCCTCCTTACCATCTTGTCTTGAATTGTATTGTAATTGTAATTGAATTGTATTGTAATTATAATGTCTTCCCTATATTGACGATTTAAGGACCTACAGTTGAATGATAGACAAATAAGTCACATTATTGTTAATAGTTAAGGTACCTGAATGCATTTTTAAGATTTAACTCATGAGTTTAGTGTCACTTTAAAGGTGGACATATTCAGTGCAGAACTGACAGAAAGTAAACTAAACAAATCAATCATGAAGTGCTGAACCATTTTCACAAAGCTGTCATTGTTCTACAGACTTGGTAGACAACTGTATCAGATTCTGTGAGTTCTAATATATTATCTCTGTCATTGTCCTTAGTGGTGAGACAAGTTGTTTTACATGCTAGTTTGTGAGTGTGCCATGATGCCTTTCTACTGTTCTAATATATTATCTGGCACAGCCTAGAAACATTTCATGGAACTGCTGATATATGTTTGGCAGCTAAGCTCACATGGAAAGTCACACCAAACCAACCAGCATTCTAATATTCATAACTGGGACACTTCTAAGTCCTATCCTGATCATTTGGCTCCTTGACAAAATCTGCCAAATGAAATATTTAGTAAGTACTAATTTTCAGTTGACACCTAGATCTTTGGCCAGTTCATGTGGGTGGTATGTTGACAGTACCTATTGACGGATCGCTATAATTAGCGGACAATATTTTATTATTTGTTGCAATCCTCCAACAGTTGTAGCACTCAATGACGTGTTTCTGATGTCATTATCATACCTGCTCCTGTTCAGTTTGAGTATAACAGTCCTGGAGCATGTTACATAATCTCAAGTCAACTTAAATGACAGATCCCGCACTACGATTATGTGAAAAGATGTAGCAGGTAAGGTTGCGATGACACGAGGGTGGTGATAGTTCTTAATAGTTGATGGTGTTTTGTAAAGCTGTTTTCTGTGCTGTTAGATATATTTAATTATGCCAAAATTGCTTTCCTCAAAGAGACAAATTGTGTCAAAGAAATTATGTTCTATGTAATGATGTATCCATGTTTGTTATACTCACATTGATTTGAGTTTCTACCACTAACCTCTTGGAGTTAACTGGTTTTCTGCACTAATTTGGGTTGGGCTTGGCTCCTTAGTTCCAGTGAAGGGAACTCTTAAGGCATCAGCATACCAAGACATTTTGGACAATTTCATGCTCCCAACTTTGTGGGAACAGTTTGGGGATGGCCCCTTCCTGTTCCAACATGACTGCGAACCAGTGCACAAAGCAAGGTCCATAAAGACATGGATGCACGAGTTTGGTGTGGAGGAACTTGACTGGCCTCGCCCGGGATGAATTAGAGCGGAGACTGCAAGCCCGGCCTTCTTGTCCAACATCAGTACCTGACCTGACAAATGTGCTTCTAGAAGAACGGTCAAACATTCCCATAGACACACTCCTAAACCTTGTGGATGCCTTCCCAGAAGAGTTGAAGCTGTTATAGCTGCAAAGGGTGGGCCAACTCAATATTGAACCCTACGGACTAAGACTAGGATGCCATTAAAGTTCATGTGCGTGTAAAAGCAGGTGTCCCAATACTTTTGGCAATATACTGT
>NW_017307399.1:324070-332652 GCF_000935625.1 Nanorana parkeri | reverse complement strand
AAAAACAAGAAAATAAATACTAAATATAGAAAAATGGGTGATGAGCAAGCACCTGGAGGGTGGAGGAGAAAGGGGTCTATTACTGGCTCTATGATGGTAGGTCTGACCGAGCCGAGGGGTTTCATTCAGAACTGGTGTCAGCCGACCGCATATCCGCTGACGAAGCATGATGGCCTTCCTGCTCCGACACCTCGTGTTCAGGTAAAGGATTGGTGTTCCGCGGGTCAGGGTGGTGGGCCCGGAACATTGTTGGGATCGAGTTGTAGCCCTGAGAGCCTGTGTCACGCTCAAAAGGAAGCTGGCGACCAATTTTCCCCATCTCTGCTAATTATCCGTGCAAATTTCTCCCGTCAGCTCTGGAGCTCTTTCAATGTGCGTCCATCTCGTGCCCGTGTTAAGCCACGCCCCCCAAATTCAAATATTTTTTAATATGTTTATTTTTAGTCCTCATCATAAAAAAAACAAGTAAAGCACACTATATATTCTCTTTCAGAAATTCTTATTATGGATTTAAACGATTCCTCCAGCCAGTGCAACTCCAGCCACAATTTTTTACAGTGGTGAGAGGGTCAGAGCCTCAATCAGGTTTTTACTGCTGTCTATGAGGTTCACTCACTCTACTTGTCCAGTTGACCATTGCCACTGGACTGCAAGTGAAAGAAAATCCAAAAGGTTGCCATCAGAACAGGAATAGAGGGTAAATCAACCTATAGGAACAACTGTTTTATGTAACAACTATCTAGAAGGGCATTTTCTTTACTTTGGAGAGATTTCCTGTCACTTCCTGTTGCATCTACCTCAGAGGAAGTAAAGGGAAATACCCCCCAAATGGACACAGGTGACAAAAAAAACTGATATGGATTTTAACCCTCCCAAACTGTATCCAAAATTCCAAAAATAAGTTCTGGCTTTCAATACATTTTATAAAAACTGTTTTTGATGGAGTTCCACTTTAATTCCACCTAGCATCTCTATCCAGACCCAGGAAAGGAGTGTGGATAGAAGCAAAACATTCCTTCACACATTACATTCTGTGTGTGTGTGTGCACGTTATAAAATAATCATAACAATAAAAGTTTGGAATATGTTATTTTTGTTTTGCTGTAGTTAAATTATACGAAGCAGACACAATAAAAGTCGAACTTTTAAGGAATAAGAAGCACAATAAAAATCTAATATTCCACTCGTATATTTTATGCAGTCTGGAAAATATATTGTTCTAGTGTGAGTCAGGGGAAAATACATTAAGTGCCAGATCTCTCACAAAGCTAAAATATGGCATGTCACCTGCAGATAAAATATGTACATGTTTTCCTCCAGCCTGTCTGAAGTGGAATTCTATAATTTCATCTAATCAAGTATATATTTTTTTATCTCCGGATTAACTGACCTGAAAGTCTCACTTTGATACAGATTAAGATATGCATCAATAAAACTATTTATGTGACACATTCAAGAAATGATTAAACATTTATACACCGCGCTACAAGAAATATGATATATTATATATATTATATAGATGTCACATGGGAAAGAGATGCACTGTATAGGTGTGTGTGATGTGTGTTATTCCCAAAACCACAGCAAAGAATATCAGTCTATTATTGCAGATATGAAGGTCTAAGTGGGTACAAAGTAGTGAGCAAGGGTTTTGGGCATTCATAAAGGGGTTCACTAAAGGGTGAAGAGTGTGGAGAAGGCAGGAGAAGTGAACAATCTAGGACAACATAGATGATTTGAAAAATGTCTCCAATTTATCTCACTTTCCGGTTCATCTACATTGTCCTAGATAGTTCACTTCTCCTGCCTTCTCCAAACTCGTCACCCTTTAGTGAATAACCCCCTAAATCTCTTTCTCTGTTATTTTACATGTATTACTGAGATGAAAGTTCCTGTGCGCTTTGACTTGGGTAAAATAAATGCTTAAAGTTTTGAAGTTGAATTAGGATACAAATAAGTACATTTCAAATTAGGCCGTTCCATCTTTCCAAATGAATGAAATCTTGGTCAATTTCCTGTCTGCTACACCTGAGACCCATCAAACAATGGAAAACAATTTGTTCAAAGCCGCAACTGTCATTCCCTATTACTGCCAATACCTATGAAGGGCCGATTCTCTTCCAGCCTCGTCTGCTGAAGAAAAACAAAGCGCCTATTTTATGACAGTTGTGGACATTGGAATAATATACAATATAACCCAATCAATAGAGTGTAAAATATCTGAGAGTCAAAGACAGATGTTCAAAAATGATCATCAAGATTCTACATGGAATTATGATTATGACATAGAGGAAGAGATTAATAAATAAGCTAGTTGGGGGAAATATAATGAGATTAACTCTTTCATGGCTGCCTACAGTAGAGTTTTGTCATCCAGAAACATTCAGGACTCAGAACGTACAGATAAAACACACGTTTCCCATGCCAGGCCTATCGGAGATCTTTGTTTTGTTCTTGTTGCCTGCTTGATAAGGTTAGGATAAAATGACTACCTCACTGCAAATCTCTAATTGTTTGACGCAAGCAAGAAGTGAACATTGCACACCCTTTTTCAGTTAATTGAGAAATGAGCTCAGTGCTACATTTGTAAGGGGCAAAAGGGGCAATTGCCCTGGAACCTATGCCAGAAGGGGCCCCTTCTATACAAAATAGAACTATTAAAAAAATTAGCTTCTTTGATTAAAATGTATCTTGGAAATATCTTGCCTGCTATCATCTGTAAAAGTTTTTACTCTTGTATACTGTATAAGTTTTAAAGAAGAACTCCAGACACATAACATCTTAACCCTGTCAGTAGGGCTACCCCCGCACTTCAAGGGTTAGGTGCTAGTTTCTCCTATGGAGCTAAAACAGAGATATTCTCACCTGAACCGAGATCTCCTAGATCGGTCCCTTCAGCCTCGCTCCCCTCTGCTCCAGTAGTCGTCCTCCGAGACATCATATCCAATATAGTGTATCCAAGAGATATTCCATCGCTGGGATGAAGGAGGAGAAGGGGCTGAAGGGACCAGTCTAGGACCCAGCCAGGATTTTCTGTTATTTTAGCTCTCTACACAAAATCAGCACTTAACCCTTGCAGTGTGGGATAGCCCCACTGCAAGAGTTAAGATTTTATTTTCCCGAGGTTCTTGTTTAAACAAATTCTGGCAGCCCAAGTGAACCATGCAATGGCGTGGAGAACTTATGCCCTTAACCACTTGTGTCCCAGCCATCATTTTAAATCAACACTGGGACAGCAGCTATTCTCCCCAGTGGTTGCTGGCTGTTTATGACAGCTGGGGTCCAGTGCTGAGCTCAGGAGCTGAAAAGATCAGCTCTTGGGCTTCAGATGCTTTTACATCTCGCTCCATAGGAGGGAGTGTAATGACATCACAAATACTGTCACAGCACTACCTTTGAGTACGGAAAACGGAACAGAGAATTTACAACTCTGTCAAGCACATCCCTGCAGCAACAGATCACTGCAGCCAGCAATAGAACACTATGAAAAGTGATCTGCTGCCACATAGCTGCATTGACCAAATCTGGACCCCCGGATTATATATACCGTATATATAGTGATATCTGGGGGACTTAGCACAATGGTAAGCAATAAGCATGCAGGGATCAGCCTCAAAGCGGTTATTTGTTAAAACAGGAACAGTCTTGACTGATGGATTTGTCAATTTTCGTCTCTTCGTTCAAAAACCCCAATAAACACTTGGACTGCACGACATGGATTTCAACGGCCACAGCAGCCCTTTTATTAAACCAAACAACTTTAACAATAACCAAAGTAATAAACCAAATAATATACACAAATAATACTGTAAACGATGGTTGACCTGAGAAGGGGTCTTTGGGTCCCCAACAGCCCAAAAAGGCCTCTCTTTCCTAACACTCCACCCATGTCCCCAGCCACACCACAACCAGCTTGAGGACACTTACTCCTTCTGGGTTCTCAAGGGACAAGGCCCCGCCCTTTACAAATCCGGACACCAACAGGGGGAAGCACCCATACCAGCTGAGGGCCCCCCATTTCTTTAATCAACTCTGATTTTGTAGACCCCCCAAAGACCCCCTAACCCGCCAAGCTGCTGTGACAAAAGAACCCCCCCCCAACCCCCATAACCCCAAGATTCAGGGAGGGAGGGTGGGACAACCTGCTTCCTTTGTCGATTTCCAGAAAGAGGACGTCCCTCAGCCCTTGCAGTTCCTTCTCATGCTGCTCCTCCCGGACACCTGACTTCCACGTCCAATCAGTTAAGAGCAGCTATTCCCATTTTTTTTAACTCTTTCTGCCGGGACTATTCCTCCCCCAGTCATGTAGCCCCTCCGCTCTGTCTCTCCGGGTCTGCCTTTATTTTTGTAAAGGCAGACAGCCAAGGCAATCCAACAAAATAGCTTATCTTCAGCAAATAATAAACTACAGTTCGCTTATCTTTAGCATAACATAAACAAAGTCTCACCAACTTACATCTTGCTCGCAGGTATAACACCAGAGTCCCAGAGCTTTCTGGTAACTTCCCACAGAACAAACAGTTCTCAGCAAAGCCAAGTCCTGTTCAGCAGCACACATAGCTTTCTCTGCATCCCTGTGCTACTCCAACTCCTCCACAGCCTATGTGGAGTTCCCTGTCTTTTCTAGACACTTCCTCCTGTCTGCCTGTTAACACTTTGTTTCCCCTTAAAGGGACCACAATCTAAATAGAGGGGACACATACTGACCTTCCAGGACTCATCTCTAGCATCCTGTACAATATATATATATATATACACTGAGTGGCCAGTTTATTATGACCACCTGACGTTTGTAGGCAAATTTGCTATAATTAGCTATAATTTCGGGCTGAAGTTGCTAGAGGACCAGACCATTAAAAATAGGGAAGCAGGTTGTTTACCACGACAGTAGAAGTGATTTTTTTCTGAAGATATGGGTAAACAACGCGATTTAACAGCCTTTGAACGTGGGATGATTGTTGGCGCGCGTATCAGCAAAACAGCAGAATTCGTTAAATGTTCAAGAGGGGCTCATTGTTAAAGTGTTTAAAGACTGGACTGTCAGACAAAAATCTGGGTCTGAACGTGCGAATTGTGGCCGTCAGCGACTAGTCAATGTCAGGGTAAAACGGAGAGTGGCAAGACTGGTACAAGACAACAGAAGGGCAACAGTGCAGTGTCAGATTCCTCGCATCACCTTTCATCATCTCGTGGAGTCACGAGGCGGCCCAACGAAGTCATCTCGTGGAGTTATCCCGTGGCCCAACGAAGTACTGATGGGGTGGTCATAATAATCTGGCCACTCAGTGTATATATATGTATATATGTATACAGGGCTTGAAAAATTTTAGGGTGTCTCAATGGGGTTAAGGTCTGGACTCTGTGGTGGCCAATCCATGTGTGAAATTATGTCTCATGCTCCCCGAACCACTCTTTCACAATCTGAGCCCGGTGAATCCTGGCATTGTCATCTTGGAATATGCCCAATGTGTCATCAGGGAAGAAAAAATCCATTGATGGAAAAACCTGGCCATTCAGTATATTCAGGTTGGCAGCTGATCTAATTTTTTGAAAACATAACATATTAAACATATTAATCACTGCAGTAATTATCCAATGGAAGTCTCTTACCTATTAGGTGACTTTTCTTTTTTGGTTTTGATAAATTCCCCTTATTATGTATCCATATTTGCTAACAAATGAAAGCCCCACCTCTCCCCCCCAAAAAACATAATATGTTAGCATAAAACCTAAAAGTTATAAACGTGCAGAATAGAGATATCGCTGAAATTAATAAAAAAAAACACTCTGGGAAAGTTTAGTGAGAAGAAGGCTCAAGGACTCAAGTGGTTAGGTAACCTACAATTGCATGTGTGCATGTGAGACCTCATAATGACGTTGTGTCATGCATTTTTTGAATGAGTGACTGTCACTGAAGAATGATATCAACTTCATAGTTACTGAATAGTTAATGAGAAAATACAATGACTGAGGACATTTTAAGAAGAGGTTGGTTTAGCCAGCGCTGTCAGGCTAGACCAACTTCTATATTCCGTTTCACATATATATGTGGACAGTGGATATAGATAATCTGCGCTGATACCTTTCCAAGGGCTAATGGAGCTCTTGAACATGATGGTCAGTAACTGTTCCAGAGAGAGAGATCGTTCAGAAAATTGACACCAGTAAAGGATTATCTAAGAACCACAATGACCCATAAAACAGTAAGTGCTTTGCGCCTACTGGATGTAGAGAGCAATGTTCTAAAGGTTATACAGCATGAGGAGTTCACTGAAGATATTTCAGGGGCCAAGTGTGGAAGGAAATACTTTTTGTAGATATTGCAGTGTAAGTTGGTAAAACTTTCTGTACTTAGCTTAGAAATACTTAAAACTTTTGCTTCGTGAGGCCAGAGTTTAATTTTGTTCTGTAAATGTATAAATCAGCCATTGTTATCTGTATAAGTCAGCCATTGTTAACTATGAACTACATACAGTAGCAGCATAGCTATGTTCTTTGTAATTTGTCTCACCTAAAATCTACCTGGAGTGTTGATGGCATTTATTTACAAGTATACAAGTACTGTATGTATTCCTTTAAACTGTATAGTGTATGCACTGATCAGCCAATCCACTATGATCACCCACCTGATATTGCTGTCAAAACAGCCCTGACCCTTAGCGGCATAGACTCCGTTAGACCTCTAAAGGTATGCTGTGGTATCTGGTATGTGGTATCTGGCACCAAGCTGTCAGTAGAAGATTATTTACATCCTGTAAGTTGTGAGGTGAGGCCTCTATGGATTGGACTTGTTTTTCCAGCACATCCCACAGATGCTCAATAGGATTGAGATCTGGAGAATTTGGAGGCCAAGTCCACAACTCAAACTCGTTGTTGTGTTCCTCAAACCATTGAACCATTTTTGCAGTGTGGCAGGGTGCATTATCCTGCTGAGACCACTGCCATCAGGGAATACCGTTACAAGGGGTGTACTTGCTCAGCAGCAATGTTTACATAGGTGGTACATGTCAAAGTAACATCCACATGAATGGCAGGACCCGAGGTTTCCTAGCAGAGCATTGTCCAAAGTATTACACTGCCTCTGCCAGCTTCACCACCTGTCAATAGTCATAATGATATGGCTGATTGGTGTATGTATAACTTTTCAGTTCCAATGACATGCAATAAACAGACTTTGATGTATAGATCTAGTGATTTGCCATGTATTTTTATTCCTGTGTATGAAGGGCCTGCTGAACCTGAAGTGCCCTGGACCCCCCAGGTCTAAATCCGGCCTTGACTGAGCCCTGCATGCAGCAAGATTTTGTACCTGGACAAAGCAACTCAGCTGTGCATGCATGGGAGTTAACTCATCCCTGCCTTGTCAATCAAAATGGGTGCAGACTCCAAACCTGGAAGAATATTGGGAGAAGATTTGTCAATTGATCGATGAGGTAGATAGCATACTTTGCATCACTGGAAACAACTTTCAGCTATTCACTTCGGCTCAGTACGGCTGATTTCATCCGTATATCGGCTGAAATTGGCTTCCTTCAGCTGCACTTCGGTCAGCCAAATATGCTCGGCATGTTCGGCTGAGCCGAAGTGCAGAAGGACTTCGACTCAGCCGGTCCAACGTATGGATCAGCTGAGCCGAAGCTGCAGCAGCTCACCCGCTGCCGTTCGCCCCTATTCTCATAGTGGCCAAACGGCAGTGAGTGAATAGCTAAATGCCGCCGAGTGGCATTCGGCTCGGCAATTCTGCTTGGTGCCTCCGTGGTATCGAGCAGAATAGAAAATAGTGAAGGAATAACAACTGGGTGGAGTCAGCCATGATGTTACAGCCGGCTCCACCCAGTTGTTGTTTAATGACAGATCAGCGACCCCAGGTCAATTGGGGACGCTGATCAGTCATTACAATTGGGTAGGCCGTTCACCCTGCTTGGGTTGACACTTCGGCTCAGTCGAGCCAAAGCAAATGCCTTCAGCTCGGCTGAGCTGCTTGGCCGCCTTCAGGTGCTGTATGGGCTACAGTGAATAGACTGAACCAATAAGCTCACCTTTGTGAATGACCCTACAGGTCTGCTTTATTCTTCTAAGCCCTTAAAGAAGAACTCTGGGCAAGTTAAACATGAGCCCTTTCAGTGGGGCTACCCTAGCACTGCAAGAGTTAAAGAGCTGTTCTGGTCCAGGGTCTAAAATGAATAAGATATACCCACTCAGTCCCGTTTCAGTGACCATTTCCCTCTCCTCCCTTCGCTCTGGCTGTGGAATGTCCCTCAGTGCTCTCACGTCCAATACAAGTGACTGGACGTGATGACGTCACGCTGGCCAATGCAAGTGACTGGACATGATGACATCATGGGTCCTTAGACCGATGGAGCACACAACAGAAAAGGCTGTGGGGACTGACCTAGGAGCCAGGAGGGACCATGGATCAGGTGAGGATATCTGTTTAATTTTAGACCCTAGACCAAAATGAGCCCTCAACCCTTGCCGTGTGGGGTTAGCCCTTTATTGTGTATAACACTGGAGTTTTAAAGTTTAATCCCAGTTTCTTGGCAAATCTGAGACATTACCCTAAAAATCGCTACATTGATAAC
>NW_017307399.1:318649-322840 GCF_000935625.1 Nanorana parkeri | reverse complement strand
CCCCCGCCCCACCCCCAGCTGGAAGGGTAAGCAGGGACGGCAGATCATTCAAATGAATGGCCAGCAGGGGAAAGAAGGGGCAGATTTGTCAGGATAATTTTCATTTTCTTACATTTGCTGAAAAACTGGAATTGCCCTTTAATTTAAATACATAATTGTAAATATATTCCACAATATAATAGATTGTTATCTTCTGTATAAGGAATCGTTGTGAGATCCATTAGTTTATACAACCCCGTTGACCCCAAAGAAACTTTTGTGTGACAGTTACATGTTGCCTGAAATCTCTTTGTTGAAAGAAAGTAACAAATGAGTCACCTGGTCACATAATACATGTAAATAGAAGATGAAAGAGCCGCCTCATCCTGACAGCCAATTGGGGTAATTGCCATCAGACATATCATATTAATACAATTCTATTCAAGGTCTCTCTTCACACACTCTGCATGCTGACATGAAATATGGAAATGTAGTTGGCAGTGTGTGCACAGGTCATAAAGTAGAGTTAACACTCATCATTTTTATCTACGCTAGAGAAGATGCGATATTGTGCATAAAGTATGAAAATGAATACCCGCACAATGTATCTGTAGTATATCTTCTGCTTTGCTGAATATACAGATAAATATCATCAATGTAAAGCTGAATTCCAGGTGGATACACATAAAACTAATTCCTGCAGCTCTGTATTTACTAACAGGTTTATTCACAAAGCTGCTGAAGGCAGTCGAGTGAATAACCAAGCTGAAGTGAACTGAGCCGAATGGTGTTCGGGTTTTCACTTCGGCTCTGTAAGGCTGATTTCAGCCGTACATCGGCTGCCTTCAGTCAGCCGAACATGCTCTTCATGTTAGGCTGAGCTGAAGTGCAGAAGCCGTTTGACTCAGCCAATCCAACATCTGGATCGACTGAGCTGAAGTTCCAGCAGTTCACTTTGCTGCCTTTCGCCCCTACTCCCATAGGGGCTGAACGGCAGTGAGTGAATAGCCTAATGCCGCCAAGCAGCATTTGGCTCGGCCAGGGCCGGCCTTAGGCCTTTAGGCGCCCTGTGCGAGAAAGCTTTACCCCTGCATGGTGCTTTTCCAGGGTCCCCCCTGTCAAGGAACATGATGACAGGGGGAGTTAGCAGAGTGACAACGCCATGAGCTTGTCAGTCTGCTGCTTCTGTCACTGTCCAGTCACCTTTAAGTAAGACTTAACTGTGACAAAGAAAAATCAGATCTTCTCCTCTGCCAGACAGGACTGTTTTGTGTGGCAGGGCTGTGCTAATCTCAGGACTGGGTAGACAGAAATACAAATACATGAGCAGGTAAGGCAGCTCCCTTACATGTATTATGTTTGCATATTTACCTGTTCACATTGCCTTTGAAGGGAGACTAGCAAAAAAAAAATGAAAGCATAAATTCCTTTATATTAATTTGTGTTCTCTTTAATAAAGGTTTGACTTTAACATGTGATAGTAAACAATCCTAATTAGCTTCCGCTCTCAGTTCCATCAAGTTAACATGGAAAACCCTCATGTTTATCCTAAAAGAAATGTATAGTGTCATGATGACACCCATGATGCCTGGCTGGGGATGCCGGGCAGGGGGGCCTCTCTTTACTGGCCCCGGGAGGCGATCTGGATACTTTTCAGCCAGCAGGATCACTTTTAGTATAAAGTCAACAGTCGGCTTCACAGAGGTAAACCGACTCCTGGCGGTATAGCCTGTTTACAGTGGCCCGCTGCAAGTGCTGTATGCCTTATGGTGCTGAGTGGAAGGTGACAACCCCTTGCCATGTATTCCAGGCTCTGCTGTCCCTCCTCCAGATCCGTGACATGCATGGCTGGTGTCACCGCAGGTTGACTGGAGGGAGATCCCTCCTGTGAATGAACCCAAAAGCATCTTCATTGCATGAAAACTGCAGCAGACTCTTCTTTTCAGGGAAAAGCTTTCTTGATATTATATCACTTTAAGGGGTTATATCACGTGGGGTTGTACAATGGAATTTCTCTGCCCGGAAGTCAAAGGTGCTGTGTAAGGAAGGTTCCAGAAAATCAGTGCAGGCTCAATCACGAGCATGTACTATGGCTCATGGCACTGTGCATGGGCTCAAAGGTAGATAAAAGGTAGCCGGCAGGCATGCATGCATTAGTGTGTTAGTGGACAGATTGCTGAGCGGTCATAAGCTTGTTCTTGACTACCTGTGATCTGATTTGTATTCTCCTTCCCTGTGTACGACCCAGCCTGCCTTCTGCCCTGCCAATGTTGGCTTTTGACCCCCTGATTCTGCTCCTGGTTCCTGATTTGGTACTCTGCTGCTTGACAGTAACCGACCTTGGCTTGTGACCCCTGACTTTGCTCTTGGTTCCTGATTTTGCACTCTTCTGCTTGGCTGTTACTGTGACCCCAACTACACTCCTGTTACCTGCTCTGGTACCTTGGTATTCTGTCATTTGGTCCTGTTTCTGCAACCTACAGTTATTTGGTCCATGCACTCAAAACTCTACACTATTTTCAGGGGTGTGAGACAAGAGGTGCTAGAGATGTCCCCTCATCACCTTGATCTCCACCCAGGTACGTGACAGTCACCCATTGAAGTTAACGGCTTGCATAAACATGCATGGGTAAAGACGTACACCCCTGGATGCAGACTGTCTGTGTATGGGGTTGTATGTGTACGGCGGTATGAAGCACCTATGGCTCCTGGACTGCATACAGCCCCGGGTGCCCCTGTGCATGAGCCCTAAAGCTTTTATAAGATTTTGGATATTGGGTTTAGATCTACTTTAAGAATAAGCATTCTTTGTTAAATAAAACTATAAATGCGGCTACAATAAAATGTAGCATACAGTTAAAATGTGAAAATCAAATACTGCTTTCTGGTAAACTCTACATTTGATTCAAAATAGGAAATCACTGAAGATAAATTATAATTTCTCTTGTGAAGGTCAGCGCACAGGGGGAAAAAAACCTCTTTTGAAATGATTTTAAAAACAACATTGTGGATTGAAATTAGAAAATTGAAGTTGTACTTGAAGTTGAACTTCAGTCGGGTTAATAAGCCTCAGTTAACTCACATTATGCTATTCTATGTATACCCTGTCCTTAAAGTGACACTAAACTCAGGAGTTAAACCTTAAAAGTGCACTAAAGTATTTTAACTATTAACAAAAATCGATTAATTTCGATTAATTATAACGCACATACAGATCCGACTACATTGGCCTATACACATACAGCACAGCAATGAAGTAATAAAATAAACTAGGATCACACTAATCCAGCACGTTATTAATCTCACGTGCCCCACTCAATATGGCCACCGCTTGAGTGGGGCAACTCAGAATAATAACGTGCTGGATTACAAATGTATTTACATAGTATAGTAAAACAGCAAAGCCCTAAGGGTGATTTAAACATAAGTATTAGCTTAATATTTGAGGTAGCAGCACCTGTCCATTCCATTTCATGTAAGGACCTGATTGCAACATAATTTCAGGAAATTTCATTGGGCACATTTCTGGAAGCGAGATGGGGGGGGGTTAATGGAGAGCCACATAGTGCATATATATAAGTTTAAGATAAGACAGAAGCTTGGTGCTTCTTGGGCAAACTCACCGGCCCAAGTGGCTCCGTCGGCTAACGAAGGGAAGGGGGAGGAGTCCGGTGACGTCACCCACTCGGCGTCACCAGACTCCTCCCCCCCTTCCCTTCGTTAGCCAATAGAGGCACTTGGGGAAGGGGGGAGAAGTCCGGTGACGTCAATGCCTGTGACGTCACCGGATCTCCGACGGCACTCCCGGAAGCCGGCGGAGAGGTGAGTCTTTTCATTTTCGATCAAAAGAATTTTAATCGATCAAAAAGTTTAAAGATTAATCGATGAATTAATCGTTAATTTCCCCAGCCTACAATCTACATTCCCTTATCCATGGGCGGACACATGTATTCCTTATCTAGGTATACAACTCCCAATGTCCTCATTAAAAATATACGAATATAACTACAAGTCACTCTTTCAATCCATACCCAAAGAACTAACCTCACTTTCTAAATTCTATCTCACAGTATGCGGCAGAGTAGCAGCGTTCAAAATGTTGCTCCGCCCCAAACTACTCTATGGGGTCTATTCACAAAGCTGCCGAGGGCAGCCGAGTGAATGACCGATCAGAAGTGAAGTGAGCCGAACACTGTTCGGCTATTCACTTCA
>NW_017307399.1:290547-318554 GCF_000935625.1 Nanorana parkeri | reverse complement strand
TCACGGCTGGCTCCGCCCAGCTGTCAGAAGCAGGCTGTCGGCCGGCCGCTCGGCCAGCTTTGGCTTTCAGCACGGCTCAGCGCTCGACTGAGCTGCTCGGCCGTGATAGGGAGCTGTACGGCCTATTGTGAATAGCCCGTACAGCATCCTCTCGGTTCTCCATACAAAGTATGGGCTCAAATGGAGCTGGCTACACTACCCTGTACTTCCATTGAGAATCTCCTCTTGTCACTTAAGGTAACCTCAGCCTCCCTCTCCTCGCCCTTTCCAACCATACAATCCACGCTAACGGCCTGGAAGGCTTTACCTCTCTCCTTCCCATCTACCAAAGCCTCTCACACATTTCTCACCCCTCTGGATTTTGTAGAGCACAGCACTGCAAATTAATTGTTTCGGGACTTACAGGTGACACATTTCCTGAGTTCACATCCTTTACCGCTTTCAATTCCTGTGGACGCCAACCTCTATAAATTCCTACTCAGCACCGCCCCCATCAAAAGAAGTATCTCTCTGTTTTACACTTTACTAGGTCTTTATTGCCACTTTCAAAAAACGCCACCTATGCTGAACCACTACACTGGGAACTTCTACAAAAAACTGTACATAGGTGGTACCACACTCCATACAAACTGTCGAAATTCTCTAACTCCAACTCTCCGCTCTGCTGGAGACTTTGTGGAAGCATTGGGTCACTCTCACACATTCTTTGGCATTGTAGGTCCCTCCGTGGGTTTTGGAACGAAGTCTTTCATATAATCTCCCATTTTACCCCATGGCCTATCTCCCCATGTCCAGAACTCGCCATCCTACATATCGACATTGATAATTTCCTACCTGATATTCGCACTATCATCATACATATCCTATATGCAGCCAAATTGTTAATTACTCGGAGATGGTTACAACCAACTCCCCCAAACATCAGAGACCTGATTATGCTGATTAATACCCAATACTCCTATGAGAAAATGTTTGCAATGAAGAGTTGACACTTATCCTGCATTCTTTTTGGCATGGAAAAAATGGATTATACACCCCTATTGCAATGTCTGATTTCCTCTGATTTCCACAACTGGTACATACTTTACCCCTCTTTGTCTTCTCTCCCCTCTCCCCCCCTCATGTTTCCCCCTTCCAAGTTCATTAGAAAGAAATACGTATTGAATACTTAGCTTGATACGGCATAATAATCTATGTATGTTTCTTTTACTGTTAACACTACTGACTGGTTAATGTTTCATACACCTGTGAGTATGTTTCTTACCAAATGTCATCTTGCTGTATTACATGACTTGACTTTAGGAAAAGAAATATTGAGAAAAAAAAAAAGTGCATTGTGACTAGTGGCTATTATGTTGCCCGAACCTTGCTGAACCAGGAAGATGACTAAGAAGGAATTTATTTTCTGCTTGGAAGTGTGTTTTTCAAGTCTTGGCTTGTTATTGTAATTAGTTGGATATATCTAGTTTTTAGATTGAATAAGGAGCAGAAGCTTTAGAGCAGGGGGTAGGCAAACTTTAATGGCATGTTAAAGAACACTTTACAGCTTATAGATTTCCATTGCTCTACCTGTGACATTTGCTCATCACAGCCTTCACTTCTCGATATCTGGCCACCCTCAGGCACCAGGACGTCTTGGTTACAACATGAACAGGAAGACTCAGCTCAGTCAAGTGTTCGTGCATAAACATAGAGAGGGGTAGGAGAGGGGCTCACAGACATCTCTTGTAGACATGTAAGCTGCGGAAAATCCGGATCCGAATCTCTGAATTGAATTTGGGAGCCCCCGAATGCCATTCGGGTCTGGGAGCCTCATCATTAGTAATATATGTATATCATATGTAAATTCGGGATCCGAATTTCCGAATTGCATGCGGGAGCTCCTCCATAATGCCATTCAGGTCTAGGATCCTCAGCTTTAGCATTAAATGTATATACTGAACATTAATTTTTGTTTCAGAACTAAACAAATTGCACGTGTCTAATCTCTTGATGACTTGTCAGAGGGATAAACACAGTCATTATTAAAAGTCTGTCCAATCCTTTTTTCCCCAACAGTTAATCTATAGTCATAAGGAGATTGCTTGATTCTGCCTGGACCATCATCTTTTGTCTATATCTTGATTCAGCTGTAAGGAGATCGTGCCGCTGGAGGAAAGGGAAAAGGGGGGGGGGATTGCTACAGGTATGAAGTGCATGTACCTACAGGTAAACATACCTGCAGCAGTCTTCCAAATCTTTTTGTTAGAGTCGAATCTAAAGCCTCATTCACACTGCCGCACAATACACTGCGTATAGATGTGCACAGCGTATTTTTCCATATGCAGCATATGCAAATAAATGGCTTCACACACATAGCTGCATAAAGATGCACAGACAAATGGACCAGAGATGCGTCTGGGCTCCGTATTTCTGCATATTGTACACATGTGCTCGCGTATACGCATGTACGCTCGTATAGTACATTCAAATTTCCATTAGGAATTATGCATTCCGGGATTGCATATAGTGCACGCACATATGCGCATGCATACGCGCATATACGCAATATACAATTTTGCTCTTGCGTTGTGTGTGCATGAGGCCTATTGGTGCCCATACACTGTACAATTCTCGTATTCTCGTATGGAAGGCGTGCAACCGTTTCTACTGTACGGTCGCACGTCTTCCGTCGAACAAGCAGGCTTGAAAACCCGCCGACAATCGTACGATTCTCGGCGGGTTAGTGGCCTGCTTGTTCGACAACTGCCGAACGGGCCGGTGTGCGCACGCGCACAGTGCCCGTTTGCAGTGATCGGAAGCCCGGCCCTCACTGCGGTCATCAGAAAGCCCGCCCGCTTTCGATGATCGCAAGTACGATCTGCCTGTCCAAGATGGGAAGATCGTACGAGCTTTTAATAAGCTTACGACCATCGCAAGACAAAAGTCTTGCGATGGTTGTAAGGTGTATGGGCACCTTAAGGCTGTACTGACATGCAGGGTTAAAAAAAAAAACATAGCGCAAACATCGGGGCCTTTTGACAAGTACATTACTTGTCAAAATGCCCTGTTTTTTCCGCCCTCACCCTGCAGCACCGTAAGGCGGCCGCCTGACTTTCCTTGCGGTAGCGCCGGGCCTGCTGACATGCAAAGTCATGAACTCATTGCTTGATTCAGTAATCTTGATTCAGCTACAAAGAGACCCTGCTACCGGATGAAAGGAAGAGGGGATTGCTACAGGTATGCCTTGCAGGTACCTAGAGGTAATTCTGTAGCAGTCTCCCAAACATCTCATTACTCCCAAAACTCAGGCAGTACTAATATGCCTATCCTGATAATACCAAAGTTTGCCCACTCCTTCTCCCCGCCTATACATTCCTAGTGGCCAGTAAAAATGTCCATTATTATATCAATATATCACTATATATTATTAATAATATTATTAGTATTATTATTTTGATCATATTATAGGATGCCCCAATAGCAATAGGAATTGCAGGGGTGGCTGCAAGCTGCCTAAAAGTGTCTACTTGAAAATTTTAAGAGAAAATTGGACACAAATATTTTGTGATTGTTTGTCTTATATTTTCTGTGTTTTATTGTTATTTAATTTTTGTTTTCAATAAAACAATAAAACATACTATAAATAAAGAAGAAAACAAAAACATTTGTGTACTGTCAACTTCATTTTAAGTTTTCCGCTTTTTCAAAGGGCGAACGGTATTTTTCAGGCTGGCATGTTAGATATCTCTTTACTTGCAACCTGATCTTTTATGTTACCACACATTGGGTACCAAAGCAATAGGTTTTCCTAGTTGGAATGGACCAGTACCACATCCAAATAAATTACTACGTTAAACTAAAGAGATTCAATAGAACTTTGCTGGATGGTAATGATACTCACACACCATATTTTAGTTACTTTTAAAACAATCCAACTTTATCAAAACACATAATAATAAAAATACATTCACAAGTTTTATGGAGCAATATCTCATATATTTCATATTATAGCATATCCTGACAGATCTCATTTGACCATTGGACCAGTGCACCACTCTAAATTGTCTGCCACAGGCATAATATTTATATATTTTGCTAACATATATGGACTGTATGTATGTATAATATTTTGAATGCTGGTATAGCCAGTAGACAAGATATGTCTCAACACTTTTCAGAAAACGTTGCAATCTATTGCTTCCACGGAGCTCTCAGGTAAGTGAAAGTACTGTCAGGGAAATCAAGTTGGTGTCCATAGTACAGCTTCTGCACAGACCGTTGCATGAGCCAATGTGTGAACAAAGTGCTATGGAGCCAACATCACGCATGCGCTTGAACAGAAACGCGTATGCATCCGCAAATCAACGTGCAGCTGCACATTGCTGAGAGATCTTCAGTTGTTCCCTATTCTGTTATCTAATTCTGTTCCTGAAATCTATGTTTGACCCGGCTTGACTTTTAACACTGCTGTTTGCTGCCTGTCTCCTGATCTTGGCTTGCCCACTGACCATCCTTCTGGCTTCTGTTATGGTACCGCACTGCTTGTTAGTTATCAACCTGGCCTGCCTCTGACTTTGCTTTGCCTCCTGACTCTGTACCTCGCATGCCTGCAAGTTACCATCCTGGCCTCTAACTCTGCTTCATCTGCTTGCCCTGGTGCTGCACCACTCAGTGCTGGCATCTTCACCTGATGGTCAGATTCTTCAGTTGCTTCTGGAATTCTGTCATCTGCATCATCAACACTGCTGTCCACAGCATTATCATTAGTTACAGGCACTCATGTTCCTGTACACCTTCTGTTCTACCTCCAGGGATGCTCAGACAAGAGTTGCAAGGGGAGGCCTTCAACATCATTTCAGGCTGAGACCAAGGTATGTGACAAGTACATTATAAAAAATCGACCTTTGAAAACAATGTTACTAGACATATCACAATGGATCCCAGGTGGCAGAAAGTGCCTCAGACCTGGTGTTACATAGTTACATAGTATTTGAGGTTGAATAAAGACATAAGTCCAACCTATTGCGTGTATGGTGTACATGGAGGTATAAAGAAAAACCAGAGAAGGGGGCTAGAAATCACAAATAAGTCTGAACAGTATGGATTCCTCAAAGATCCCTGTCCCCTCATCTAAGAGGTCTATTTGAATCATAGGTCTCCCACATATGAGTTGCTAGGTGTCATTCCTGACTCGGACCTTCACCTTTCTGCCCAACATCCAATCACTATACAAATCCTGTCGCCTTCAGCTCTTGTTTGCCTCGCGGTAGATACGCCCCTGGTAGCCTTCACCTTCATAACATCTCCAAAATACGCCCCTTCCTCATCAATGAAACCTCAAAATTACTCATCCACTCCCTTGTTATCTCTCTCGTTTTGACTATTACAGCTTCCTCCTCATTGGCTTACCTCTACACAGGCTCCTCCCCCCTTCAGTCTAACATGAATGCTGCTGCTAGACTCATTCACCTAACCAACCGCTCAGTGTCTGCAACCACCCTCTGCTGATCCCTGCACTGGCTTCCACATGCCCAAAGGATACAATTTTAAATATTAACCACTTACAAAGCCACCCACAACTCTGCACCCGGATATATCTCCAACCTTGTCTCAAATTATCACCCTAACTGTCCCCTACGCTCTTCCAAAGACCTCCTGCTTTCCAGCTCCCTCGTCAACTCCTCCCATGCTCTCCCATCCTCTGGAACTCTTTATACCAACCTGTCCGTCTGTCTCCCAGCTTGACTGGCTTTCAGCGATCCCTTAAGACTCATTTCTTCAGGGAAGCCTATGCCACCTCAAACTAACCACTGAACAATCATGTTCTCAAACAATTCATCCCCACACAGCTACCTCCTTGTGTATCACTTGCTCCTCCCTTTAGATTGTAAGCCCTCAGGGGCAGGACCCTCCTTACCAGTGGCGTAACAATCACCATAGCAACCCAGGCGGCCGCTATGGGGCCTTTGCACAGGGGGGCCCGGCCAGGCATCCCTCTGATGCCGTGTGGGCCGCCTGGGTCGCTATGGCGCCTCGCGTGCTGGCTGTCACTGACATAGCTTAGCAGCAGCATATAAGCCGAGGGGGGCACTTTTCAGCAAAAAAAATGGGCTGAAAAACTCGGCTTATACTCGAGTATATACGGTAATTTTGGAGAATTTTAAGCAACTTGCAGGCCTAAAATATGCATTTTAACACGTATGCAAAAAAACTAAATGCAAAACTGGCCCTGGCAGTGCAAGGATTAAATAATAAAACTTGACAACACTCTCCCCGCAAAATAGTTTTCACTTTTCGTGGTGACTGTTCCATGAACTCTGAAAGCTGTTCTAATTTTTGCATAGCCATTTCACTAATTTTTGGCAAGATGACAAATTCAGTCACAGAGATTACTTCAAATGTGTGTTCTAGTTATACCTCGCGAAACTATATATAACTTTCACTTTCATGCAGCTGTGCGCTATGTTCTCTTCCTCCACTTCCAAGATAAAACTCGATGTATTTAACGCTTAGAAGCATGAGATACAAAAGTTATCCATCCGTGGTAAAAAATATTGGAATTGTTGTATTACAAATGGGGCATGAAATGGACATTATGCTTTATTATAACCAAAATACTCATAAAATAAAAAGAAGGAATAGCAAAAATGCATAATGCTCAATGAACTGAATTATTTTTCTTGTTCTATTAAAATATCATATGTATTTTCTTTTTTGTTTCTTTTTTATTAACACAAATCTAGAGTACAAAAGATGTAATAGCTTTGGCTTATAGCCAAACGCAGGAAATATGTCATGAAGCATAGTTCCCATACATTTTTTGGAAAAAAAGGGACATTTACAAAAAAAACAATGTTCTATTTAGAAAATGCAAGCTGCCTGGGCTTGAGATCACTGTTGCATAATTTGGTAAACAGACCCTTCTATGTATGCGTGCAGGGAATTTTTAAACCACGTCAAAACCCAAATACAAAAATATAATATATTGCAGCTTACCAATCCTAAATTGTGGTGCCAGGATTTGTTTTATTTTTTGTTTTTTTCCCTTTATTTTCACCAGGTGATGCAGCCAGTAACACACTTTCTGTCGTAGGGTGGCTTCACTCTATGGAGGAGCAACAGAGCCACCATTGGACAGCAACAAAACTTTACAACACACACAGGGATTATGACAACTTGCTGACTCTACAAGATCCATAGACACTGTTAACTCACCAGGAAGACTTGGGTTATTCACAAAGCTGCCCAAGGCAGCCGAGTGAATAAACGAGCCGAAGTGAACAGAGCCGAACAAGATTAGGCTATTCACTCCGGCTCAGTATGGCTGATTTAAGCCATACATTGCCTGAAATCAGCTGTACATCGGCTCTGTACGGCTGCCTTTGGTCAGCCGAACATGCTCTGCATGTTTGGTTGAGCCGAAGTGCAGAGGGACTTCGACTCAGCCGATCAAACATTTGGATCAGCTGAGCCGAAGGTCCGGCAGCTCACTCGCTGCCGTTCGCCCCTATTCTCATACGGGCCGAGCTGCAGTGAGTGAATAGCGGCATTCAGCTCGGCTACTCTGCTCGATACCTCCGTGGTGCTGAGCAGAATAGAAAAGTGACAAATATTTTGAAAAACTATTTTTAAAATGATCAAAAATAGGAAAATGAAAAAATAAATAAAGATATTTTAAAGATGAAAAAAAAAAAGAAAAACAACAGAACAGAAGTATCCCCCCTCCAGAAGGAAGGACAGTGTCAGCACCAATTCAGAGATGATTTGAGGATCTACAGCCGAGTGATACACAAGTAAGTACCCTGTTGTTAATAGTTGAGGTATTTAAATGCATTTTTAAGGTTTAACTCCTGAGTTTAATGTCACTTTAATATTCAGTACCCACCCAAGAATCTTGAGACCCTCGCTTGTTCTCCATAGTCCCTGTGCTTCTAAAGTAGCCACCGCTCCAAGCTCACTCCTGTAATGAACTACAATCGCATGCTTAGGTATATAATTTGTATTGAGATTGTAGTCCATCTCGGGAGTGAGCTTGGAGTGGTGGCTACTTCACAACACACACAGGGACCATGGGGAACAAAAGTAGCCACCCTCCAGAAAGAAGGACAGTGTCAGCACCAATTCAGAGATGATTTGAGGCTCTAAAGCAGAGTGATACACACATGTTGTTAATAGGTAAGATACTTGAATGTATTTTTAAGATATAAAACTCTGAGTTGAGTGTCACTTTCACATTTCTAGATGTTCCCTATAACATAACAAATGTTCGCTTGTTGAGCTCAGGTCCACTTTAATGTTCTTATTACACTTTATCTAGATGGCAGGTATTCTTTAAAAGTATTTGACTTCTATATAAAACCAAATGCTGGAATGGTTTATTATCTCTGTGATGTCAAGCATGGCACTTCGGCCTTCCTTTTTTTTCCCCTATCTGCTAACAGAAAAAAATGTACTTTGTGTTGAAGGCAGCAGAAGCTGTTCCACTACTATAAATTATTTTAAAACTATCATGATGTACATTCTCCAGGTCTTGAATCACTGCGAGAATTCTCCGGAGATCAGAAACACACTCCCTACTGTTAGTCTATAAATAAAATAGGAACAGCTGACATTTGCAGTAAATGTTCTAAATATACACTCGCCATACATTTTCTCCACACACAGGCCGTCAATCACGAGATAATAAAAAAAACGAAACTTCTGTTACTCGAGGTCAACTAATTAATATCGGAGGAACTCATTATAAGTGGTACTTTCTGTAACTAAAGGATTATCTATCATATAAACAATATACATTTATTTAATCAACAATAACCGTATATTTATTGTATGGTTTGTACTTGTTTTTGCCGTATGTCATTTTTTCTGGTTTGCTGGTGTAAAAAAAATATACAAATATAGAATATAAAAATATAATTAAGAAAAATATTAGCATCATATAGTTTCAATGAAAATTCCAGAGATAACCCTATTATTTTGTGTTTATGCATGGGGTCTCCCCATAAATCCATACCAGACTATCTGGGATAAAGGTCTGGTATGGATTTTGGAAGGGCTGCACATTGTTTTTTCATTTTTACACTTACCTTTTTTACATTTTAGACTGTGGTGCCTCGAGGTTTTGCATAATTCAAAGGTTGCTGTGACTGAAAAAAGGTTGAGAAACAATGATCTAGTGCCACAGGATTATAGAAGGTAGCACGAAGCTTTGTCTGATCACAGCAGAAGAGAATGAAGGGTGTAGCAGTGGATCAGAGGGGTTACATGACTCTCTGTAGCTGAAAAGATTGCACACCTAGGTGTAACTCCTGGCTTGGATCTGGTCTAAGAAGTATGCATATGAAGCAATAGAGAATTTATGTCTTTTTGCAAAATGATCACACAACAAAAGGGGTGTTATTATTAATGCAACCCACCACTGGCGGAACTACCGGGGTTGCAGTGGTCATGATTGCGACCGTGCCCTGGCGTTCCGCCACTTGGGGGGGCCCAGCGAGGAAGAAAAGGGCCCCCCCAGAGATCGTGCCGCTCCTTCCCTGCCGCACAGCCACCTGCAGCATGATGAAGAGGCTGTCACCAGTCCCGCAGAATGTGCTGCAGGCACCACCGGGCAGCACATTCTGCTGTGTGAGGACCCTCTCCTCTTAGCCCCGCCCCCTGGCCACCAAGAGGAGGAAGAGGGCCTGCAGGAGAGGAAAGGTAAGTCTGGAGTGGGAAGCGGGGGCACGGAGAAGTGTGGGGGGGGGGATGCTGGTGATATCCTGTAGTGCTGACTTTTATTATAATGTATTGCTGGGACTTGTAGTCCCGCATAGCTGGGTGTATTCTGCATTGCTGTATGCTGATTATACAGCAATGCAAAATAGCACCAACTATGTAGGACTACAAGTCCCAGCAATGCATTATAGTGCGGGGAGGGATGCTGGTGGTATTCTGCATAGCTGACTTTTATTATAATGTATTGCTGGGATTCGTAGTCCCGCATAGCGGGTGGTATTCTGCATTGCTGTATGATGATTATACAGCAATGCAAAATAGCTCCAACTATGTAGGACCACAAGTCCCAGCAATGCATTATATTTTTAAGTTGGGATACACTACTGCCAATACTGGGCATTGTCACAAGTCCTCATACTCGTGAAAATGCCACGATACTAAATGCAGATACCGGTGTTCTGTTGAGAACGCCGCCATAGTCCAATTTTGCCATCCTCAGCATCTGCGCTTGCGCACAGACCAATATTATTGAGGAAACTGGGATTTATTCACAAAGTATTTCATTTAAATCGTTAATTGTGACCATTAATAATATTCCATCCGTCATTCACTGCCATGGACGGTATATTATTAACGGTCACAATTAACCATTACAAACGAATACTTTGTAAATAAATATCGGTTTCCTCGTTAATCCCGTCTGTACCTAAGCGCAGATACTGGGTCGGCGTTCTCGACAGAACACTGGCACTAAAATTTTAAACAAGCGGCTGCCTGAGGTCCTTGCTGGGGACCTCGGCAGCCTTCCTGTTAACCATGCGGTGCCATGGCGGTTGGGGGGGGCCTTCATGGTTTCTTGCACCGGGGCCCTGAAGGTTCTAGTTACGCCTCTGCACCCCACTAATGTCTTAATGTGCTGACTAACATTTTGGATTTACAATTAAATAAATAAATGGCAGCTGGACTGTGATGAAAGAGGATTTACTGTGAGATTAAACTACATAGTGAATAATAGTTTATGGACGTTGTTTGTATTGTATATGCAGCTTAAACACTCCAAGCTCACCTAATTTACTAAATATAGTTGCTGTGCTTATATCAGCAATGTTATCTGTCTCAAATATTACTTTATAAAAAAAGTCTTACCTTGTGAGGTCAAGTCTGTATGGACATTATGGCAATTTGCTGACTCTCCAAGATCCACAGACAGTGTTGACTCACCAGGAAGACTAAGAACTACAATCCAATGTAGTTTATTTTTGCTTGGCTTTACAAAGGCTGTATTTTCTCAGTTTTTTTTGCATGGTGAAGATATATTTGTTTCCTGACTCTTCTGGGGTGGAAACCAAAACTAGCCATAGCAGCATGGAGTGGCTGAGAATGTTCAAATTGGGGCTGAAATAACATAAAACAGGATGGAGGTACACAGGAACACATCAAACTGTACAAATACCAAAAAATAAAGAAAGCTGTTGTGGCAGCACAAGAAAAGCTACACTTCCTGCTTCAGTAATAACCATATTTTCACATATTAATGAAGGGCTTAACAGTACAGTATACAAAAATTATGAAGGAGTGGGGCAATAAGTATACTGATGCATGCCGAAATCAACATGTCAATTCTCACAATATGATCCAGTTACTCTCTCAGTATCGGCTCAGGCAGCTATTCTGTACATACCAGGGTCCTCAAAGGACTAGACTGACCCCATACTGTAACATATCAGACAGCATGATCAATGTCAAATGCCTCTAAGCCAAAAACTAATCCTACACTCTCCAATGAAGAAGTGCTTGCAATTATGGTGTGTGTAAAGGGCTCCACAAAATTTTGGGTGCAATTGTAATTATGACTGACGTCAGAATAAAAATATTATTTGGCCTTCATTGCCAGCAATTAAGCATCTTATTACACTGTTAAATGTTGGCATCAGAACTGCTACTCTTCCTGTACAAGTCAATGATAATAAAAAAAAGCAATTTGAAGCAGGTTGATGCATCTTAGCGGGAGATCAAAGGTAGGTCAGAAGGAGGTCAACTGCACCTGTTGATTAACTTTTTTAATAAGAACTCCAGGAAAACTAAAAACTTACCCATGCAGTGGGGCTACCACTAAACTTCAAGGATTAAGTGCACATTTTGTCTAGGGGACTCAAATAAAGCAGATAAATTGACCTGATCCTCGGTTCTTCCGGGCTGCTACACTGGTCAGCAGGGAGCTCCAGTGGTCTCAGGAACACTGACATCATTACGTCGTATGCAGGTCCATTTACTTGCATTAGAGACATTCCACAGTCTGAGCGGAATGGGAAAGAGGTGAGTGCTGACTATCACATGCTGAGGGTCAGGTGAGTAAAAGTGCTTAAGTTTCTAGACAAAACGGGCACTCAACCGTCGCAGTGCTGGGGTAGGCCTACTGCAAGGGTAAGGTTTTTTACCTACCTAGAGTTCTTCCTTGAAGAACCTCATAGCGATGTCAAATGTAAACAGAATACTTCTAAAGTAAGTTGCATTTGCAACTTACTCCAGCCAAACAACAAATGACACAGATTAAATACATATATACAATTTGTTTCACCTGCCAATGGATTTTGTATTTCTGTCCATTCAGTCCTAAGATTTGCACAGCACTGCACTGTTTGAAAGGGCAGCAGACATGAGTTTTCCATGCTGCACTCAGACATCAAATATTTTAAGAGTTAAATACTATTTAAGCCTGGAGGAAATATACAACAGAGGGATACGTATCTTATCACTCACTCCCACAGGCTGTCTCCCCATCATATGACCAGTCATTCAAAGTCACTCCTCTTTGCAGTGCTGCATTGTATGAAAGGATGCCGAGGGCCCATCCACATACCGGGAGCAGAGGAAAGCAGAAGAAAGTGCCAGCTGCTATAAAAGAGAACTGTAGTCAAACTCTTTTTGGCTTTAGTTCTTTTTTTGGGTTACAGAAGTACATTTACTAATGTTCTCCTGTGACCCAAACTCTACTGCCCGCTACATGCTGACAGCACAGTGACACGCTGCATGCAGGATCTACCATTGTCGGGATCTACCCTACTGCCTGATTGACGGCTGCCTCTGCCTCTCTAGAGCCAGAGCCAGCTGTGCTCCCTTGTCTGTCTCTCCAAGGAGCCCTGGAGAAACAGAGAGAGAGGAGGGGGCAACCCCTCCCGATGAATGACAGTCAGCCAGTCAGTTCTTGAGCTATAAAACCAGCGTGTAACAGTGGCAGTGTCATGCGCCGGCTCAAACTAATGTGGAAAGAACGTTTTACTCTTCCAATAGTTCTCTATTAAATGTATGAATTACTATAGAACTGCATCACGTTATGTCTTTCATTTCTGTGTGGAATTCAGCTTTGAGAGTTTGGATAATTTTCTTCAGGTGGAAGAATTCTGGTCTCCAGAATTCCTTCTAAAGGGTAGACAATTATATAGACAATTATATATTATTAAATGCTCATTTAGGGTTATTGTAAAGTTTATCTGAAGTATATTTTAAATGGATTTTTATGATCATTTAAATAACACGCTCAAACTGACATTTCAAGTGTTATTATCAGATAGAATAATAATGTGAAATAAGGACAGGATGGACTGCAAGAGCTGTGTCTATACCCCAGCCAGGTCGTAAATGTTGGTAAATGATTTTATTTTATTAAATAATATGAAGCCATTATGTTGTCCACAGTGCTGGTGGCACAAGATACGTAGGCCATACTCCTTGTTCATGTTAATTTTAAGTGGGTTCAGTTTAGGTTTGCTTAAAATGAGCATGTGCTATGCATACATTGGTGTGAAAAAAACTAAATACATAAATGATGAATCAAGCATGATAAATTGTAGCATAAAACGTTTTTCTTTTTACAATGTTAAACCTTTTCTATGGCAGACTAAAGTCTGTTAGATTTTAGCATGAATTAATGGAAAATCCCGCCCGGATCATTTGATTCTGGCATCAGAAACTTGCTGACTGTCGTTCAAAATTTCTTTTAACTTTCGCTTTTATTTACCATTCAATTTTGGAATGAGTGAACCACATTCACTCGATTGAGAAAAATTTTGCAACATGCTCCTTCTAATTTTTTTCGCCACTGTGGTCGAAATTATCAATTGATTTGACCCCCATTAACGATTAGAAAGTCGAACGAATGTTCCGAATTCAATTTAGTTTGTTTGAAATTCACACCGTGCATACCCCACTTAACACTCTACCTCAAATCTAACTTCATGACTCTCTTCAGGGTTCTTATCACTCTGTGCTAGCAAACAATACAATGGTGGTTCATAAGTTAGATTACATTTCTTTAAACTCTTTGAAACTCCTGATCACTCTACATTGTTGCATGTTCTGCCCACTTGGAACATCATCTACATCCCTTTAGCCATGAAGATTCTTGGAAAGTATCTGAAAAATGAAACTCCTATTGAGGGGACCATTGAGGGGATTTCCAGCTCTATAAAGACTTATTGGAAAAAGGAGAGATTTTTAAAAGCGCTCAGAACAGGAATGGTGTACAGCAGGGATGTCCAAACTCCGGCCCTCCAGCTGTGGTGGAACTACAAATCCCATGAGGCATTGCAGGATTCTAACAGCTACAGACATGACTCCTGGAGAGAGATGCATCATGGTATTTGTAGTTTCGCCACAGCTGGAGGGCCGGAGTTTGGACATTCCTGGTGTACAGGATACCCCAAGTCTTTCTGATAGTAAGATAAAGAAGTTCATTTTTTGTTTATTTTAGAAAATCATTATTGCGTGCAAATTGAAATAGAAATCTATTTTTAAAATAATGTGACCTTGTAAAATAGATCTTGCATATATGCATTTATCACAAAACTATATTGCTTTCTAGCTAGTCATCAAAAACAAACCAAAAAAAGAAACATCTGTTTCAACCACTAAGATTTTAAACAGGGGTTTTCATTGCGTTCATCTTTAAATACATGTGAATACATATCAAAGCACCCCTGTGTGGTCTTAAACTCAGAACTATCTAAGTTCCCAATTATTGAACATACTGTATATCTCAAAGTAATGAGTTGAGAGCAGGCATACCTGGAGACAGCCCGCTGCTCCTTAAGGATACAGCAACACACCAGAAACACAGAAATACTCAAGGTAGCTAAAGCCCTCATTGTGTGCCTGCACCAAATCTAACAAAGCAACAATGACAGCCACTCTGATCAAATCAAATTCAGCAAAAAGAGAGAAAGTGCACATGAGCAGGACAATATAAAAAACAGTGCAAAAGTTCCCCAATGCATATCCAGCTAGTCAGCAAAAACAAATGGCAACACAGTGTGCATATGTACTGACCACTAAGTCATAAATGGATAGTCTTGTTACTTCCTTACCTTCCAGAAGTTGTCCCAGCTGCAGTCCATGATCTGGGATTCCCAATTGTAGTAATATACCTCTTGGTTTCAGCTTTTCAGGCTTCCCATACCTCTCTTTTAGTATTTAATTATGCTGCTATAATATAACAAAATCTGCAGTGCGTTTAAAAGCATATGTGTGTGTATACAGTATATCAATCTATATATATATAAATATATGTGGTGTGATGGTATAAGCACTGCAGATTTAATTATTATATTATTATTTGTTTTTACTATGTATAGATATATCTATATCTACAGTATATATATATAGTTGTATTATCTTCCCTTCACATAAAGGTAAAAAAGCTCAATCAATAATCCGATTGGTTTTCCACTTCCTCCTTGACATAATAACCTGGTAATAATGATTTACCACTTCTCCTCTTCTCACCAGACGGATCCCATTTAGCAATTCCCCATAAATTATGCAAAACAAATATTTTTTATAGTGTAAATCCATTTAATAAAATAACATAAAAATAACATATAAGCTAGTCCACTCACGGGTAAAAAATGCACAGCACTATAACAACTGCTTGAACGAAAAGAATCCAAGGATTGTGGCACGATCTGACGTGTTCAGTCAAACTATTGACTTTTTCAAAGACCTTTGAAAAAGTCAAAATTTGATGAAACGCGTCTGATTTTTTCTACCTTTCTGTGATGGGAAGATAATAAAACCAGTGAGTGTTTTCCAATTTGTTACACAAGAACACTGATCGCTGAGAAAGTTAAGGAAGTAGTTTGGAGTTAGGAGAAGATCATGATTATATAAGAGACTTTTGCTAAAGATATTTTTACTTTTTTATTAAATTTTTATGAAATATATATATGTGTGTGTGTGTGTTTTTCTCAGTGTGTTGCTTGCACTTGGATAATATATATATATATATTGAGGGTATTAGACATGTGCACCAGCAAAAAAATTGTTTCGTTTCGTTTTGATTCAGATTTTGCGTTATTTCGTTTTTTGGGATTTGGGTCCGAAAGTCAATTTGTTTCGGGATGCGGACAAAAATCGTTAGCGGTAATCTGTACAAAATTTAGTTTCTATTTCGTTTCGTTTGTTCGTTGCAGCAAAGTGACATTTGAGAGGGAAAAAAGTTTTTTTTTTCCTCAAATGTCACTTTGCTGCAATGAAATTTCGTCCAAGAAACGAAATTTCGTCCAGACTACGGCTAACAAATTTCGGAATCGGAAATTCGGATTCGTTTGCATTTGTCATATCTGTAATTCGGAATTCGGATACATCCGAATCTCCAATTTTTCGAAATTTTGTCCGAATTTCGATTCGGAACGAAACAAATCGCACATGTCTAGAGGGAATGATGGTAATACAGCCTAAGAATTGTCTGCTCCAAATTCTAAAACATGCTGCTCCATTTTCTGGACCTCTACCGACTCTTGCACCAAAAGTAAGTAGTTCTTATCTGCGTCATATTTCATTCTGGTCCTGTGTTTGCAACATATTCTATAACTAAACTATGTCCGTTCAGTAATAAGAAAAGTGTGACAAAGAAAGACCAAGTACTTTTTGGTGTTCTACGTTCATATTGTATATGTCTGTTGCAGTATGCTACTTATACCTCAGGTGCAACATTCCTTGAGGATCCAACTGAAATCTTTCAGATATGCCACACTTTGGACAGAGATGAGACACATCTATAGACCGTATCACTGTGTAGTCTCAGAGGCAGCCATCGCACTCTATTTGTAAGGTAAATTCCCGGGTGCTCATCACAAAAATATCCAAACAAATCCAAAGTAGATATAGAGGCACTCACTGGGCTTCGGTGGAGCTCAGTTCATCTTTCCCAATACCTTATCAGTGTGCATATATTTGCTCCAAAAGTTTGGCAAGCCAGTGCCAGTTTCATAGATTTGTGCCAATTTCATGAAGGCTATGCAGCCTTGTACATTCATTTTGGTAAATAAGGACACTATTCCTGTAACCCTGAGGCATTTGCCTTTTGCATTTAAATTAACTGAATTTTGAATTCCCCTGAACATGTTTGACAAAAACTTTCAGTTCACTTAAAAAAACAAAAACTTTAATGCTACTTGTATATGATGTACAGTATATATGGGCAGCTTTATTGTTTTTTAATGAAGACTGAGTATTTTTATAAGACATCATAGATGTAAGTTATGATTTAAGTGATGTTTTTAATACACAACATAATATTTTAATGATGTAACTTTGTGTTTATATGTATATACTTACCTCCATGTTGATCGTCCGAAAAAGTGAACGGACTAGTCTACGAAATCAGTCGAGTTGTATCGCCATGGGTCATTATAAGACTGATTATTTTGTTGGAAGTATTCCCCTTTAGATATTAGGATACAGGATGTGTCTAGGAGCTGGCCTGAGGTGGAAGGAAGTGGAGAATTTAAAGTTTGTATCAAACTTATTATGCCTTATGATTTAAAAAATGTTTATTTAATGGATTTTATTGTTATTTGAGTAATAGGCATTACTGGGCTCCTTTCCGGTACCTAAAAAAAAAATCCTACTGAATTTCAACTTTAACTTTTCTATGTGTTAAAGGAGAACTATGAGGTGAGTGATTTCCACTCATCCTTATAGTTAGAGCCGATCTGTGACAAAGAAGCTGTCACAGGTCGGCTCTATAGATCGGGAATTGAGCAGAAACATACACAATCTGCTCACTTCTCGATAGTCTCCCTGCAGTGAATGGTGACTGTCAGTCACCGCTCCCCCGCAGGGATTCTGCCTTCACCTCTCCGATCCTCCAACGCTGAGTGGAGGAACGAGCGGGGAGGGGGCGGACGCAGCTGGCTCTGCCTATATAGGCAGAGCCAGCTGTCAATCACGCAGCTGGGTGGATCTTGACAGTAATGACGGGATACGGCTGCGGCGCTCACAGTATATTGCAGGCAATAGCCCGTGATATACTGAGCTTTGGGTCATGGGAGGAGGCTAGTATATGTCCTGCAGTTTTATTTTATCTTTTTTTCGGGGCCTTCCATATTTTGGAGCCCAAGAAGTCTGTGTGGGTTCTCATTTATCCAGGTCATGGTATATCTGTAAAAAATAAATCAAGGCAGCTGCACTGTCAAACCAGGAAGTGAAAACATTTGCCTTTGTGTATTTTAATCTCTGAAGTGCTGTTAGAAGATTTACCAATCTAGATTTGCATAGGTAAGAGCGCTCAGGTGGGTAAGAGTAGATGGGTTACTCTTAAAGCTGCTTCTGGAACTACTATTTGTCCATTTGCAATTGCTCAAGAATATTTGAGATATCATCCCACATTTCTTGGGCCATTTTTGATTCATCTGAATGGCTGCCCACTTCCTATTCACCAATCAAAAGCAGTTCTTAAAAATGTTCAAAGTTCATTGGCTTGCATAATTTTAAAGTATCGTCCCACTCCTTCCGTAATTGGAGCAACAGTAGCCACAAGACTTGGCATGGGTAATGCTATTATTAAAAAATTGGGTAGACAGAAATCAGTGGTGTTTCTTTTTAGTTAGCAGCTATTCTGTATAGATTTTCAGCCACTCATATCTTTTGGGCCTGACACAAACCCAGAAGCAGCATATATTCAGACAATTTGGGTCTCCTGATGATTGTTTTTGGAGCTTTTAGTTTGGAAAACAAGCATGGTTGGGGATGACTCATGTAATGTATATTACCTCTGTCTGTCACAAATCAGCTGCGGAGCTGATCTGTGTCTCACCGTTCGCATGTGTCCTTTACCTTTTGCTGCTGTGGGTCTGCTGGTACCTGTGTTTCCACAAGCATGTGCTCTCCTCTTGATGCACTGTGTTAGTAGCTAGGGGTGTCACCCTATTCACCTGAGGGTTAATATACCTTCCTCCCTGCTACTTCCTGTCCTGCCTCCTAGCCCTTTTCCTATATAAATCCTGTGCAGTAGGGGCGTAACTAGAAATCACAGGGCCCCATAGCAAAATTTTATATGGGGCCCTGTGATTTCTACTTACACCCCCTGCAGAGCCCACCTGAGATCCCACACAGCCCACCTGAGAGTGACCCTGCAGAGCCCACCATAGACTCTCTATGGTGGGGTCTGCAGGTTTTCAGGTGGGCTGGTCACACCCCTTACCTGTCAGCCCCGATCCACTGTCCGCCTCCTCCTCCTCCATTGTCACTGGAGGGCCCCACCTCCTCCATCACTGGCCTCGCCTCCTCAATCTCTGGGCCCCACCTCCTCAATCTCTGGGCCCCGCCCCCTCATCTGCTGCCGACCCTGGGCCCCGCCTCATCCTCCACTGCCGGGTCCAGCCTCCTCCTCCTCCGCCGCTGCTGGCTGTCACAGTGGCTGTGGAGATGAAAGCGCCGCTGCACAGATCACTGACATTGTGTTCCTCTTAACAGCCGCCAGTGACAGCCAGCAGCATGAGATGCCATAGCGACCCAGGCGGCTCGCACGGCATCAGGGGATGTCCTGGCCTGGCCCCATAGCGGCCGTCTGGGTCGCTATGGCGATTGTTACGCCACTGCTGTGCAGACTTGCTTCTGGTTGCTTGAGCAACACTTGTTCCTGAGCCCCTTCTGTGCGTTTGTTCCTGACCTGATTTCCTGTGGATTGATCTCTCGTGTACTGACTCTGCTTGTTCTCCTGTTTATGATTGTCTGCTGCCCGCCCGGACCTTTGGCTCATTATCTGCATCTCCTTTTGCTCCATCCCTGCCTGAACTGTGTCTTTGGGTACTCTCCACGCGAGCAGGGTGAAACGGGGGGTCGTGACCTGGGGTCAGCATGCAGCTAAGTCCAAACTTCCGCTAGGGGGTCCCTGGCGGAACACCGGCTGGGCCTTAGATTCCACGCCCTGGGGGATCCCATGCCACCTGCTTGCCTGCTCGCTCACAGCCCAAGTACAGTGACACTATCAGATTTGACCTGCTCCCAACATTTTAATTATCCACCTCTGTGGCAATGATATTTGGAAGTGTAGAACTCTAGATGTATTGTTTAAAATGGACAATGATATTTAGCAGATTAGAATCATTACTCCCAGGACCAATGCTATGTTTTCTGAAATTATTCCACGCCTGGCATCGCTTGCCTCCACCCTTTAAAAATGATTTGGTTAAATAAGGCTATTGAGAAGTTTATAGTTCAAATGGGTGGTATGTTTTTAGACATGCCAATCTGGAAGGGAGTCTGCTGGGCCTGTATTGGGATGACTATGTCCATCTATTGGGCACATTTTAACTTGCAATATTTGGAGAATAAATCACTCTTCGGGTACACTGGATGGAGTGGACAGGTGAGGCAGTTCCTGGGTGCCCCTAAGGATGTGAGTGCCCTAGGAAATTTCCCAGCTTACCCACCCCAAATGGCGGACCTGTCTGCCTTATTTGAAATGTTCAAGCAGATATTCCAAAACCCCCTGTTGGCATAACAGAAGATAACCAATACAATATACAACGTTGATTTTTTTTATCCTGTATTAACATGTCCTTATTATTAAATCAGGCGGTGAATAATTTAGATAGGGTCAAATTCTCTTTTGTGCTTGTATGAGTATCTATTTTAGGTTCTCTTACTTTCCTATTGATGTTCCATATGGCTTTTAATTTTTCATGATGCTTTTTTTTTATAGTGCCTATTCATCACAGTAAATCATTGCACTTCTTCCTGTGAAATTGATGAGTATCATTCAAATTTCATCTGCTGAAGTGTCAATACATAATGGAGCCTCATCCTCCTCTATGCATATAAATATTTCAGAAATGTGTTATGCAACTGATATTTTACCATTTTGAGTGTTTGTCGTACTCAGTATTACATTTTCATTGCTATCAGTGTTGAGATGACACACAATCTCCCTGATTAACTGCTGGCTACCTATTTAGAATTATCAATAAGTATAAAAAAAAGAGTGTAAATGTAAGACTTTTGGTTAATTAAACAGCATTCTGTGCTATGTCAGTTTCCTGAAGGGGCTGTGCCAATTTTATACAAGCACCGCTGAGAAGGAGATCACTCTGCCTGTTACATTGCCAGGTGCTGGAACACTCTGCATGCCTAACACCCACTGTTACTCTGCATACAGGGGCTCCCTCCTGCCTACTTGAAATGAGAAAGCCCTGCATGCAGGACCTCTCCTCCATGCAAAATTCCTCCAGTTGCAAGATGTTAGTGCGTTTTCTTTCCATTTGTGGCCACCTCCACCACTACCCAGCCACCCCCCAATGAGGCAGTCTCATTATAGGGATGACCCTGTTTGGTTTACACCAAACATATCTACTGTTACCATGGTTAAACAACTCTTTCCTTGATTTATCAATCCACAGCATATTGTTTCTGACGGTCTGGTCATTGCCTATATGGTCAATGGCAAGCTGTAAACTTTCTCTAAATTCTCCAATAGCTACATAGACAGAAATAAAAAGGTTTTTCTTTAATAGTGTGCGTGAAGGCTAGAACCTCTGTGACATATTTATTTCTGTCTGTGTCCATGTTGTAGATTTTCCCTCACTTCTTGTGTGGTGAAACCATTGTCAGCAGAACAGCCTGAAGGAGCAAGGGATAAAGAGGAAAGTGCTTCAAAATGGTACCCTAAGCAAAAAAAGCATTTAACCCATGGATGGGGGATGGGGGCACTGCAAGGGTAGTTTTTTCTGCTCCCCGGAGTTCAGCTTGAAATTCTCTTTGTCCTGCAGCTTCTCATTTTTGTCTACTTGGACACAGAGGAAGGTGGGCAAAGCCTGGTGCGGCTGCTGGATCCTCCAGATTGTCAGTGAGGGCTGTAGAGGGTACAGCTCTTCAGGTACACCGGAGGGGGTGGGAAGGTTTGGGGCAGCTCCTGGGTGCCTCTATGAATGTGAGGGCCTATATGTTCAATGCCAAACTGTAATCTTCCTCTAAATTATCCAACAGCTGCATAGACACAAATGAAAATGTTTTTCTTTAGTAGCGTGTTGGAAGGCTAGAACCTGTGGGAGATATTTATTTCTGTCTGTGTCCCTGTTGTAGATTTTCCTTCATTTCCTGTGTGCTGAAACCATCGTCAGAAGAACAGGAAGTGAAGGAAAATCCCTTGCACAGAGTCTCAAAAAGCAGTAAAAACATGACAGGAGTTCAAATCCTTCCCCGCTTTATCCCAAACCAGTAAAATGTTTATGGCTTGGCATTCACTATGGGCAACATCCATTGTAAGTGATTCAATCAGCATTTGAAATAGCTTAAAAACCTTTTGGGTTTATTATCACTTTAAAGGGAACCTTTACCCCTTTTGACTAAAAACCACATCAGCATGCTGATATGAAATCATCTTACATTCATTAGTTAAACAAACATATGTTTCTTTTACTTACAATTTATTGTTTTCCACCTTCTGGTCCACTTTGGCAAAAGTGATGTAATGTGCCTAAGCGTTACATCCTGGGAAGGTTACATCAGCAGAGCATTGCTGTGAAATCTCATCTGTAATCTCAGGAGATCTCAGGGAAAAGCAGTTTCCTCCCCCGAGATGATGTACAGTAAATGGTCACATGTCAGTCACATGTGCCAGAGTTCCAGAAAGTAAAAAGAGATGGGATAATCTGCCCTTAGTAAAAATGGCCACTGTGAGACGAATGGGGGGAAAAGAAAAATAAGGTATATAAAGAATAAAAAGCCGCCAATTATCTAGAAGTATCTGTTTGTAGATTGTCATTAGGGTTTAAATTCTTACAGTAAATAATTAATGTGTGTGATTAAATGTATGCCTTTGTCTTGGCTTTGAATGCATATTTAAGCAGACCTTTACACTCAAAAATCAAATTCTACCAATCCATCCCTCTCTGTATGATGATTAATAATAACATAGACATGTCCGGTGTAAAATGCTGTGATTGTGAAATACTTACACTTGCAGAGCATTCACTTTCTGCTTTGAAAGTGCAGCAGAGCATTGCTGGGAAATCTCATCTGTAATCTCACGAGATCTCAGGGAAAGGCATTTTGTTGTTGTTATTTTGAGGTTCTGGGTAAAGGTCCACTTTAAAGTACACAGATATTACAGATAATTACAAATAACACCACTTAAAAATAACCTTAGCCGTTAGTCCGTTCATGAATATACTGTACATATATACATTTAAATGCTACGGAATGTTGTTGCTTTGGCCTTGAATTCTTTCAGAGTATACATACTAAATATTTCATATGAAAATCTTTTTTTGTGCACATTGGAAAGCAATCCACAAGCACATTTTTTTTTTTTTTGAGAATGTATAGAATGTAAATAAATGTTTAACAGCTATCATAGTTCAGAAGAAATTCTTCCAACCTGTCACCTCCTACAAGAATTAATTGTGAAAAGCAGATAGGAGGTCCTTAGTGTGGCATATTTTCACAGTTTAGTAAACGGGAAGTCAGAAAGCAATCTTCTAGACTTGGTGAAAATGTAATGAGCGCCTGTGTGTTACAATGAAGGTGTTTTTCATAATTATCTGTCAACTTTTACATTATCATGCAGAAGAAAGCATAAACCTGTGCTGGATGCTATTTAAAGTTTGTGTTTTTCATAGAAATGGTAGCTCAGTAAATAAGCTGCAAGTTCACATGGGCCGGGAAGCCTCCAAAGTCTATGCGAGTTTGGGATGAGTTCCTCCTGATTTTCTGATGGTCTCTGTAGGTTCTTGTCAAGGGATAGAAATGATTACAAAAGGGTCGGCACTTTGTGATGTGAATCAGATGTTAGGAAGGAATGAAGGAAGCAAAATATTACATGAAGCAAATTTAAAGAGTCTATTCAGGGTCATCCCTTTAATGAGGCAGCCTAAGGCTGTTGCCTCAGGTGGCATCTATGGGTCACATTTGGGGTGGCGAGCACAGTGACATGGCTGCTCTGCTACACAATGTTTGCAGTGTGCCTGCCACCCCAGAGCGTCCCAGGTTGCTAAGAGCCAGATACACATCTCCCTGTCCAACTCTTAGCAACCTGGTTTGCTCTGGCTGGCGTCCAACCAAGCTCCTCGCAAACAGTGACATCACTGGTTGCCAGGAGCCAAGTGGGACACTCTGGCTAGCATCCCACCGAGCTCCTGTAAACCAGTGAAGTAACTGGTTGCTAGGAGCTGAGCAGGACGCTTTGACTGGCATCCTGCCAAGCTCATGGCAACCAGTGACGTCAATGAGCTCAGCGGGACACCAACCAGAGCTGGAACTAGAGTTGGGGAGTGAGATGATCCACCCCTCCCTCCCTACTCCCATTAGCTTGCATACCAGTACACACACCTGACCAAAACATGCATCATCAGCATCTGTTGACCCCTTCGAACGACTTTGCAGATAGTACTATACTCCTGAAAATTTGCCTGCAATTTTCAAAAAACAATGTTCAATGTGCTGGAGGGACTGCAGACTCATTGGCTCTCTTCATTATATTTTCCGGGAGCTACAGACTACTTACTACCTTCTGGAGAGAGTTTTCCAGTTTCCTGATCATGCCTCCTGCTGCTCTGATCCTAAACTGGTACTTTTGGGAATAGGGATTAAATTATACCACAATCTAGTGGGCAGATTGGGGAACTGCACCTTATCGATCATGCCCACTACTCTACAGGGTGACACTTTCTCCCTGTCTCCCAATCGACCCTGTCACATGTACTTCCAGAGGAGGCTCAGAGTCCATTTACAGTTCTGCATTGTGGTAATGCATGTAACATCTATTGCTGCATTGTGGTGCCATTTATTTTGAATGGCACCCCAATGCACCTGCGTTGCAGAATGCCACAACACTTAGTAGTGCACTGCATTACAAAAAGACCTGCTTAAATGCAACACACATTAACACACAACATAACCCGCATTAATGCACTGCAAAGAAGTAAATGGGCCACCCTGAAGTTCCATGGGCAGGCATGCTCCACCTTTGTTACCAACAAAAAGCCTGTGCTGAGCAATCACATGTAGCTGCTTCTAGCATGCATGCATGTAGACAAAAAGTGGCTACAAGGAAGCTAGAGCATAATTAGCAGCCCTAAGGTGTGAAAAATAGGGATACTAGTATCGGTATCGATACCAAGTGTTTGGGCGAGTACTCGTATTTGCCCAAATGCTCCGATACCTTACCGGATACCGGAACTTCTAGTCATAAGATGTCCTCTGACCGGCAGTGGGGGAACTTGGACCCGGCATCCCTGGCAATCAGGAAGTCGGGCGGCGAGTAAGGACTAGTAATGACCCGCCTCCCGGCTTCCTGATTGGCCAGGAAATCGGCATCGATCCGGCCGAATAGCCGGCCAATCAGCATCGATCCGGCCGAATAGCCGGCTCCATACTGATTGGCTGGGAAGCCGGCTTTCCAGCCAATCAGCATGGGGTCGGCTACCTGGCCAATCAGGAAGCTGAGAGGCGGGTCATTACTCTTTGCCTGGCTTCCCGATTGCCCGGTAAGCCGGGTTCATGCTGATTTGATGGGAAACAGGTTTCCCGCCCTATCAGCATCAAGCCGGCCAAACATAGAGCCAGCTTCCCGGGAAATCAGGAAGCCGGGCAGTGTGTCCTTACCCGCTGCACGGCTTCTCGATTGCCCGGGAAGCCAGCTCCATGCCAGTCGAAGCACAGGTATCGGTACTTGGTGTATCCGTGGGTACCGACATCAAAATATCGGTACTCATACTCGATATAGATAAAAACGGTATTGGGGCATCCCTAGTGAAAAGGATAAAAGATAGGAGAAACTTTTTCAAAAAGACAACATTTAAAAATGACTGACTCTTTATAGCACACAGTGCTTTAGCCAACTAAATGTTGTTCACTTAGGCTTTATATCTCTTTCATCAAGCCGCAAAAATCACTGCCATTTTCAGCTGTACTTTGTTTTAATATTGTGCTCCTTCTTATCGGCAGGGGTGTCAGCAGGAGATAACAGGAGTGACTGAATAGTTTTTTTTTACCTAGCTGGGGTATCATCCATTTTGGTGCATGACCCCAGCTAGTTGAAAGCCCTGTTCCCAATACTATAAAGAAAAGAGAACAATTTATAAGCGGCAGACTTTTTAACAAACGCCATGAGAGCAATTACAGGCACATTCAGTGCTTATGAGCCGCATAGTTGTCAACAGTTTAAAATAATAAGGAACATTGTGCTGCCAAGCAAGTTTTTCATAAGCCACACCGTCACAAAGGCACACCAATCACAATATATCCAATTACATAATTTCTTACTGTTTTTGTATTTTAAATGCTGTTCCATTATAAACACAATCATAAAAGGCAAATGATCACCTTAATATGTGATACAAATTTAATCTAGCCTGTAGAAAAGGGGCATTATATTCTTTGAAGTTCTGCAATGTTTCATGAAGCACAACGTCATTTGGGAGAGATTCTTATACCCATTGTTGGTACAATGCAGGGTCTTGTGACAGAGAGATGTTGGGTTTCAATAAGCATGTATGGAGTTCCACAAGGTCTGCTATTCATGAATGCTGCTACCAGACTTGTTTACCTTACCAACCGCTCGGTGGACGCCACCCCTCTCTGCCAGTCACCCAGTTGGCTTCTGCTCACCCAAAGAATACAATTCAGAATACTAACAACAAAATACAAAGCCATGCACAGCACTACGCTGAGCTACACCACCAACCTCATTTCAAGATATCACCCAAACTATCATCTCCACTCCTCCCCAAATCCTCTGCTCTCCATCACCCTCATTACCTCCTTTCATACTCCTCTCTAGCCCCAGGACTTATCCAGAGTCTCTTGTACAGCTGCACTCTATAAGTGCTTAGGCCACAGCTATACAAGTGGAATTTTATACTTTTTATATGACTTGTGAGGGAAGTATTTTTCAGAGGTCACAGCAGCTACCAATTTATACATATCTGATTTTTACCTGTCCTAAGGTGACAACGCTGCTCCTCTATTATTATTATTTTTATACAGGATTTATATAGCGCCAGCAGTTTGCACAGCGCTTTACAATATAAGGAAGGCAATACAATCACAATACAATTCAAGACAAGATGGTAAGAAGGGCCCTGCCCATGAGGGCTTACAATGTAATAGGGAGGGGCAAGTGATACATAAATAGGTAGCTGTGGGGATGAATTGTTTGAGAACATTATGGTTGAGTGGTTAGCTTGAGGTGGGATAGGCTTCCCTGAAGAGATGAGTCTTTAGGGAGTGTGTGTAGGCACCCTAAGGGAGTAGGTGTGTCAGGATACCAAGTGCTAGTATCCTGCAGTGCTAATGTGACAAGAGCACAACACAATGCAGACCAGATTAAAATCTAAGTGAAAAAACATAATTTAATATAAACACATGAATAAGTGACAAAAGACATACATAGGGGAATTCAATAAAGCCTTACCGGCAAGTTTCTGGTAGTATGCACTTTTAAAAGGCCCGGCACCAAATTTAAAAAAACCTGTTGCCAATTTTGGGGCCAGTTTTGCGAGAGAGGAACACCTTAATATTTGGTACCAATTTCATCTAGCCTGTAGAAAAGGGACATTATATACTTCTTTGAAGTTCTGGGATGTTTCCTGAAGCACAACTTTCTGGGGAGAAATTATTATACCGATTAATTGTTAGTGCAATGCTGAGTTTTGTGACAGAGAGAAGTTGGATTTCAATAAGCATCTGTGAAGTTTCAGGAGGTTTGGGAGTCATGAATGGGAGTCATAAATGCTGCTACGGCTTGGTGACTGTATATACGCAATATACCAGGGTTTATTTCCTGGTAACATTAGGCAATGTCTGCAGTACAATCAGCCAAGCCTATTTTTGGCAAATGCCCTCCTATTTTTGAACTAGTATCCATTAAAAAGCTTTCATTGGCTTTCATTGGCTTTCGAAATGCAGAATTTAGGGTATGAGTCTGTGGGTCTATATTTACAATTACTGGTTACAGTGATATCAGAATGCATATAGCTAGAATGATACCAACTAACGTTATTAGTAATAAATAAAACAGAACATATTTT
>NW_017307399.1:281132-290528 GCF_000935625.1 Nanorana parkeri | reverse complement strand
TATGAGATTGTAGTACATTATTTCAGATTTGGTACACCTAGGACTGCACTATTTTTCTGCTATCCATCTAGACTTTGTTCCTGCATAGAGGGGAAATGAGAAGTGCCAGAGGAGGAGCCTGCCAGTGGAAAGGTAAAGAAGGATTGTAGGGTGGGTTGGGAGAAAATAGTTCTCCGGACAGAATGAGCTAGAGTTTGGAATGATCAACACAGTGACCGTCATGCCCGGTTAGAGAAAAGATCAATCCTTGCCATTGTAGGTAAGGTGTTTTAGCTTACTACTGATTACTGATGTACAGTATTGCATTGGAGACGGAAGCGCTTTGCCATTGCAGGAACTGTGGATAATTTGCATCCAATTTTCTGCTGCGTAGTTGATCTCTGCATTGTGCTAAGTCTTTGAAGCCATTTTGCTTCATGATTATCACATAGGGGCTTTAAAATACTAGTGTAGCGCTCAACCTGAAGGAGCCGCTGGATAGATTGGTCCTTCCTAGCTTACTATTGCGTTGCTGCCCCAAAAGCACTTACCAACCCTCCAGTGGCGACCGATAAAACTGATGTCCATGCAGATAATATGATGCTGATTAACTTTTTATTGAAGAACTTTGGGAGAAAGGGTTAGGGCACAGGACAAGCAGGATGTAATAGACTCCAAAGAGTTAGAAGAAAATTTGCAGCCTTCACAGATAAAGGACCTTGAAGCCTATTGTGTGACAATCCACGTCTTGAGCGCCCTGCTTTGTAGTATTTGATGTAATAGCAATACATTTCAGCAGAAATTGCCATACTTCAGCAGAGGATCAACTTTTCAGACTCCCCATACCTGTCGAAGTTTCTCTCTGTCACATCCATATTCCATACTCAGTTTCACTATGCAGGCCTATATGGGTCAGACAAACCACAGCATCCCTACCCCAAGCAGGAGGCCCAGGGGAAAAGAGCCGCTCACAAGGACAGCCCCAAAAATGTAAGTCCTTCCCTAACATGCACCACTGTCCATGAACCTCCTTGTGATTCGCTAAGGAGACAAATATATTCACAATGCACCATTATTGGTTGTTCTGCTCTAATGCAAGGTCACACCCAGGAGCAGGCAAATGCAAAAATTAACAGAGAGCTTAGTTGAAACCAAATGAGCACAGACCATCAAATCAGGATCCGAATGACTACAGTCTGAGAGTTCTAAATGTAAATAGTCATTCCTGCTTAAGGCAGGATGGCTACACCAGTATTAGAGTCACTGCGCACAATAGGATTAAGATCTGGTTGGTGTTGCCAAAGGTTCAGTTGGCGTACCATTAGATGGCAGCAGCAAGTTGAACCATTCGATGTGGGGATGTTCCGATACCAAGTACAGTACTCGGTACAAGTACAAGTACCGATACTTTTCCAGCTCCAGGACTAGACTAGAGAAAAATTCAAAAGTTAGAAGGCAGCTGTCATTTGTAAGGAGCACACGGAGCTCCTGGGAGTTTTACATCCCCATTTTAATGCATTATTTTTTTAAAATAAATATATTTAAGTGATGCACCGACACCATTTTTCCAAGTACAAGTACTGATACTTGCCCAAGTACTCACAGATACAAGTACTGATCCATTTTTGTTTCTTGTCATGTGACAGTTTTTCTAAAACAATACAGACTAATGATTTCAGGACAGTGGTGGAGAGCCAGAGCCACATCCCAGCTTTAACCGCTGCAACCCTGGTAGTGCTCATGAAAAGTATCGGCACTGGAATCTGAACTGGTATCTGGAGATCCCTAATTAGAAGTATTGTACTTTGAGCCCAAGCCAGCATGGTGCCACTCTCCCAGGTGGGCATGTCCATGACAGCCTGGGCTCACAGGAAGTGGATTGGATGACCCCGATAAGAAGAAGATTTGGTGAAAGGTTTCTGCTGAGGACAGTGCCAAAAACAAGGTCAATATTGCAGTGAAGCCTGAATTTTTTAAACAAAACCTGGGCTATTTTTTATTTTAAGATTAGACAACTGCTTTAAAGTATTAAAATTATCAATGACAGTAAACATAATCATGAACATTCTACTACTATGCCTGTCTATTCTCAAATCTCCTGAAATACAGTATGTGTCAAGGTTAATATTTTCTACGTTTCTGCAGAACGTTTTTTTATTTTTTTATTTGTGGAATAACGTAATGTCATTTTAGAAATACCTATAAATCAAAATGTCTCTCAGATAAATGATGCCACAAGCTGCTTATGAGCTTAGATGGCATACTGTCAACATGTACATTTGTCACGTCAAAAAAGTGGAACTAAAGTCAGAAAATGTACGCCCTTTATCTAATTGTATACTATCAATTTTTCATCAGCCCTATCATCCCAGTATTCATTCACACGTAACAGTTCTATTATATTTCCAATAAAATAGAAGAGATTTAAATATAGATATTTTGCATAGTCTTTGCCTATGGGGATTTGGAGATAAATTATTATCGTACGGCGGAGCGGGGAAATCATCATGACAACAGGATGTTGTGATGTCAGCCAAGAGGAAATCTGATATATTCAGGGGTTATTTTTTATAATTAGAAGAGGCACGTATTTTTTATTAATTTCCTTTTTTTGTAATATTAATAAATATGACAAGCCATTTCAGAGACTTTCTATTTCTGCGTTATGTGGATGAGTGGAATGTGAAAATTTGCTTTTTTTTGTTGCAAATAGCTGGATTTCTAATATTGCTTTCTGTAAAACTAATCCTACGGCAGTACACCAAGGCATGTAATGTAAGGCACTGCATGTTGCGGTATCATGCATGATACCGCAACCAGATATGGGTGAATGGGATCTCGCACTTTATCAATCTGTTGCGGTGACTTGTACTGCGTATGGAGGTCCATTCACAATGATATTCATGAATGGCAACACATCACACCAACACACTTAAAGTGACACTAAACTCAGGAATGAAATCTTAAAAATGTATTAAAGTACATTTAATATTAACAAAAATGTATCTTATTCGTGTATCACTCGGCTGTAGGTCCTCAAATCATCTCTGAATTGGTGCCGACACTGTCCTTCCTTCTGCGGGGTGGCTACTTTTGTTCCCCATGATCCCTGTGTGTGTTGTAAAGTAACCACCGCTCCAAGTTCACTCCTGTGATGGACTACAATCTCACGTTTAGTTTACTAATTTGTATTGAGATACCATTAATACACTTTGGTAACTAAACGTGAGATTGTAGACCAAAGGAATTATGAGGCTGCAATTGATTGGATGGCATTTGAAGGAGCTTCCTCCCGTGTTTAGGAGAAGTCTTTCCATGTTCAGACAAGCTGCTTTCCTTGTTTAGAGGAGATTCCTGAGGGTCCAGAGGGTGGCTACTTTTGTTCCCCATGGTCCCTATGTGTGTTGTAAAGTAGCCACCGCTCCAAGCTCGCTCCTGTGATGGACTACAATCTCAATACAAATTAGTAAACTAAACATGAGATTGTAGTCTATCACGAGAGTGAGCTTGGAGCGGTGACTATTTTACAACACACACAGGGACCATGGGGAACAGGAGTAGCCCCCCTCCAGAAGGAAGGACAGTGCCAGCACCAATTCAGAGATGATTGGAGGATCTACAGCCGAGTGATACACAAATAAAATACATTTTTATTAATAGTTAAGGTACTTAAATGTATTTTTAAGATTTAACTCCTGAGTTTAGTGTCGCTCCAACTTATGAATGGGCCCTCACACTTTAGCCATCCGTTTTGGTGTATTGAATCACTTGTTAATATTGACTAATGACTAATGGATTTGTCAATTCTGCCACTTTTCTGAAGTTGCCATTAAACATGCGGACTATGCGACATGGATTTTAATAACCACAGTGGCCCTTTAACCATACAACAAATTCCAATAACATATCATAATAACCAGAAATAACATAAATAATAACCCAACAACTGTTGTTACATTAAGGGGTCTTTGGTGTCCATTAGCCACAATAAGGCTTTTCTAAATCCAACCCATGTGCTCAGCTTAAGGGCAGTTCCAGGGTTAACCATTCCCAACTTCCCAAGGGGCCAAAACCCAGTCAACAAACTGACACCAACAGGAGAAACCATATTACCAGATACTTCCTCCAGTTTTGTGACCATATCACCTTTTCCTGACCCCCACACCTGCCAAGCTACTGTGACAGACACATATAAATTACAACCACCAGCAATATTAAATAAGAAAGGGCGGTTGGAACAACCTGCTTCCTTCGTTGACTGTCCAGCAGCCCCAGCAGCTCTTTCCTATGTGGCTCCTCCCTACCCCCTGACCCTCGCCTCCAATCAGGTAAGCTATACCATTTTTTCCCCATCTTTAACCCTTTCCCAAGGGACAGTTCCTCCCTACAGTCATGTAGACCCTCCACTTAATATTTCCTGGGCTGTCTTGAAAAGACGAAAGAACCACAATGGATCAAAAACATACAAAACCCTATTTTAGCAAGCATTGCACTACAACCCACGATATGTACATTGCTGTTTACTGTACATTACAATCCCCTTCACACTGCTTGGAAACACAACACTCCGCCATACATAGAACAGGTATATTGCTATAAAGTATGAACGGGCCCTAAGGGTGGTTTACAATAGGGTACAATAGGCTCTAAATGGCTCCTAAGGGTTACAGAGGCTCTTTTCAACTATCCTGGACCAAAAACAGTTGCTCAAGCTGGGAACATGACATGATACATATTATTGAGCAAGGTGTATTGTAACTAGAGATGCACCGATACCAGTTTTTCTGTATCGACTACGAGTACCGATATTTTTTTTAGCTACTCTCCGATATTGGAAGTCCCATTAAGGAAGCCAGGCGGCGTGTAAAGACTCACCACCCAGCTTCCCGATTATCAGGGAAGCCGTCTCCATGCTTCTAGGTGACACACTAATATGTCTAATGTCATGTCCCCAGCTTGACTTCAAAAAAGCAAACATTCCATGCACAAGGAGTTTATTGTATGGTGAGAAATGTAAAAACCATGATTGTACATGTAAAGGGATTATGGAGATGCAGCTTTTCTTGCGGCAACACTGGAAAGCATGGTGGCTTAGTGGTTAGCACTTCTGCCTTGCAGGGCTGCGGTCAGTGGTTTAGGAAATTATCTGCATGAAGTCTTCATCTTTTCCATGGGTTTCCTCACACATTTCAAAGACATGCTGGCAGGTTAAAGGAATATTCCACTTTTGTGCAAAAAGATTAATAAATTGCATTAGAGTCTGCAAAGCCTCACAATCATGATCAGTGGATGGCAGGTGCAGTGCCCAAGGTTCCTGCAGACAGTTACCCCAGCCCCAGGTCCGTACAGAGGTTATGTGGCTGAAGGAAGTTATCAATGGACTACAAGTGCAGTGATGTCACCCCCAGTGATATATCCAGGGCATGGCACATGCCCTACGGGCTACTTGAAGGCGGGTTCAGCAAAAATTCACCAACCCATGGAGACAGCTTTTTTGCGCCCTTGCTCGTGTCCCACCAAGCTCCAGTGATGGTATGTCCCTCACATCCTATACACTGTGTATAAAGTATGTTGACTCACGAACATTTAAACCACTGCAGTGGAGGGGGGGTGTGGCAAGAAGGACCGTTCTCCGAGCAAGCCGTCTTAGAAGATCAGGTGAGTATAACTTATACTAATATGAATATTTTCCTCCATAGACCAAAACAAGCACTTTACCCTTCCATTGCAGGGTTAGCCCCACTGCAAGGGGTAAGAAAACATTTGCCCAGAGTTCTCCTTTAACAGTATATTTAGCAGGTTGCCTGTAGTTCAGAGTTAATGGAAATTGCTTGCTCTTCTTGCTGCATGGAATTGATTCTGCTGCACCTGCTTTCTCCTGAGACCAAGGAACATACTAGAATCTGTCATCTAATCCAATCTGCCCTTGAGTGTGTATGTGAGTTCCAAGACGTGGTAGGGACACGGATTGGTAGCTGTATTATAGCCGAGATTTTATTGTCTAGAGAATTCTACAAAAGGCTACATTATATGTTGTTGCTATATAAAAAAAGTCAATACATGTAGAACATAAATATGTTTTTGTATCAGTTTGTCATGAACTATTATTACACAGCAGACCTAGAAGAGACTGGGAGAAGAAGGATCAGTGCTTGAAGTTCAGGGTGCTATGGCTTTGGCTATGGCTATGGCACAGTACTGCCAGGCTAACAATGTGAATTGCTTACAGGACAATACAGGGATGACCTCCTTTATGGTCTACTGTTTCTTCATTGTCTAATCAGCAGTCTGGGAGGTTGGTTGGTGCCCAAATAGTATTGCTTAAAGCTGTAATCTGGGTAAAACTAATATTGTCTAAATATAAGAGGCAAGTGTATTCTTACTTTGTGTATTTCTTCCAGATCTGTGCAGTAATCCTTCACTTTACCTCTGTGCAGGAGCGTCTTTTAATAAAGACCAGTCACTTTTGCTCTCTCTTCGTGTGCAGGGTGACTGGTCTTGCATCTGCACCCTTCTGTAGTTTTCTACAGACAGCCTGTAGTGGGTGGAGCTGTAGAGTTCCACCCACAGCTCTTCTGTCTAATGACACAGATCATCTCAGTTTGTTGTGTATGGGGCTACATAGCCTCACACCGGTCAGGGTGCCCATGCTGACCCGTGTCCACCACCAAAACCATCTACAATGGGCACATACGCATTAGAATTGGACCACAGAGCAATGGAAGAAGGTGGCCCGGTCTGTGTGTGTCACTTACCTGGGGAAGAGATGGCACCAGGATGCACTATGGGAAAAAGGAAAGCCGGTGGAGGCAGTGTGATGCTTTGGGCAATGTTCTGCTGGGAAACCTTGGGTCCTGCCATTCATGTGGATGTTACTTTGACATGTACCACCTACCTAAATATTGTTGCTGACCAAGTATACCCCTTCATAGAAATGGTATTCCCTGATGGCAGTGGCTTCTTTCAGCAGTATGATGTTCACTGCCACACTGCAAAAATGGTTCAAGAATGGCTTGAGGAACACAGCAACGGGTTTAAGGTGTTGACTTGGCCTCCAAATTCTCCAGATCTCAATCCAATTGAGCATCTGTGGGCTGTGCTGGAAAAACAAGTCTGATTCATGGAGGCCTCACCTCACAACTTACAGTATTTAAAGGATCTGCTACTGACGGCTCGGTGCCAGATACCACAGCATACCTTCAGAGGTCTAGTGGAGTCCATGCCTTAACAGGTCAGGTGGCCAAGGGGGACATACTCAATATTAGGCAGGTGGTCATAATGTTATGGCTGATGGGTGTATATAGTTTTATGACCAAAGTTAAGCTTTAAATGTAGTGAAGAATGGGAAGGTCAAACGCCTAGCTACAATATTTGGCAGGGGTGTCTGGATTGCATGACTGACAGAACAGAATAAAAAAAAAAACCTGTGACAGGTCAAAAAAGAAAATTAATAAAAAGTTAACGTATACTGTATGTGTTTTTTTCCCCCAATTATTAGTATTTAACTGTGTGCTTTAAGTTCCACTCTAAAGTTCTCCACTCATGTGTTGTATAATGGCCGACGCAACACATAACCCACAACAAATGTTATAAATAATTGAAATGGTCAGAGAGAGAGATGTACTAAACTCAGACAGCAAAGCTCTTTCCTTTAATTTGCTTTGTAACCCCGCTGTGCTACTTCAGGCAGACGGAGCTCGTTCAGCCGCTCTCAAGCTCTTCTTGATCTCTGAATTCTGCAAATAACATATTTTGTGTTATTCCAAGCTCACAGTATATTTGAATCTCAGTGGCCATGGAATCCAACATATCATTGTTTTTAAAAACGTAACTTCAGTTTTATTTCCTTATTTACCAGGAAGAGAAACAACATTTGTCAATGTCAGCTTTATAAAATACGGTTTTATGCTTTAACTTGTGATGCATGTGTTGTTTCTGAATTATATTTAATATTATGTGTGGCGAAGAAAAGGGATTTTCTTTAACAGAAAATAAAAAAAAGAAACACCTAAAATTGTATCTTATGAGCTGATAATACTGCTAGCTACTTGCACCCAGCTGTTAGGACATGTCTGGGAATACAGCTGACAGCTATAAAGGGGGGTCAGGGACTAGATTTTGCTGTTACTTTAAATTGTGTTCCACCATTTTCCTTCTTTTATGGTTGACTGGTTTATGGAGGGCAGTAGGGGGTATATTTATAACCAATTTGCAGAGTCTGCGAATCTTTGTGAACGGGAGTTCTGTGTGAATAGAGGCAAAAACAAATGTTCTTAGTATATTCTCTTTTCAGGCCAAATATAACAATTTAGAAAATACCACATTATGGCCAGTAGATGGTGCTGAGGAGCATAGGAAACAAATACTAATTATGGTCACTAGATGGAGCTGAGGAGCACAGGAAATAAATATGTAACTATGTAATATTTTTTTTTAAATATTTATTTAGTAAGTATTTATTTCCTGTGATCCCCAGCTTCATCTAGAGTCCATAATAAGTATTTATTTCCTGTGCTTCTCATCTCCATCAAGTGGCCATGATGTGTATTTTCCGAAAGTTACATAAGACTTGATAAGAAAATATTAGGGATGCACTGATATATTGGCTGTCGAAACATATCGGCCGAAAATAGCACTTTTGGCATAATGCCGAAAGTGCAATTTTCTGGCCGATACAGCGGTGCATCCATTCTTTCTCTCCTCCCCGCTGGACGCTGCTCTGTGTCCCAGCAGGGAGGAGTGAAGCTGTCACAGGCGGCCAAGCGGTGCAGGAGGAGAGCGCTGTGAGCGGCCGGCGTCTCCCCTCCTACACCACTCAGCCTCCTGTAACAGATCAGAGGAGAGCAGTGTGGGCGGAGATAGCCAGAGCTGTCAAAGCAGGCTGAGCGAGAGGAGCTCAGCCTCCTGTGACAGCTGTCAGGAAGGAGAGCGGGTACAAGCACTAAGTGATCAGTGATCGCTGAGTGTTTGTACATAATTGAGGACAGAGTATGGTTACTATATCCTCAATTATGAATGAATGGGAAGTGATCTACATCTCCTCCTGTTCATTCATGATTGTGGTTATAGTATGATACTCTGTCCTCAAGTTATGAATGAACAGGAACACTCAGTATAGAGGATTCCTGTTCATTTATAACAGGGGACACAGAAACAGAGATTGAGGACTCTGTGTCCTCAATCTCTTTTTCTATTTTAAAAGGCCACTAATATTTCCCCAAAGCCCCTAAAAGTAAACTAAAAAAATAAAAATATTTAATAAAAAATGAATAAATAAATACAAATAAATATAAAAAATGTAAATGTTCATAAAAAATAAATAAACATAAAATATTTAAAAAAAATTGAAAATATTAAAATAAAAAACATTTTCAGTTTCGGCCTGACATTTTTTTTTTTTTTTTTGTTTTTTTTCGG